>NW_025954319.1:0-77040 GCF_022376455.1 Epithele typhae | reverse complement strand
GCTCACAACACTCGGATGACGCTAGTCCACGAGCACGGTATCATCCTCAACGCGATGGTGCGGTTTTGTCTGTGTTCCGCCGAGCCCCACTCCATGCAGCTGCTGCGCCATGGGTTATACCCTGGCACCTGGGGCGATTGGCCCCGAACCGCGTTCACGCTGACGGTGATGGAGGTCTTCGAAGCCCATCTGCTACAAGCGCAAAGTAGCGTCCACGACCTGTATCTCATACTCAGACGCATGACGGATCGATTCATACCTGGGTCGGTGCAGGTACGAAGACGCATTCTGAACATCGATCGCACGTTAACATTTCCGCGCAGAATCGAGAACGGGAGATTCTACAAGCGACCCGCGAGTATGCCTACCTGATGCTCTGTCTGCGTCACGCCCACCGTCCTGGGTGTCCCTTCAAACACAACGCCTTGGTGACCCTCTGCCCGGCCTGCCCACACCCGGGCAAGAACATGCGCCCAGACTGGGAATGGAGAGATGCTCTGTTTAGGTAATATATAACCTGTCACAACAGAGGCCATGCCTGACCGATTTTCAGCTTTCTGGACGAGTGGTTCATCGAGTTCGACGGAAACTTCAGGCAATTCTTACGACCAAAGACGAGTGACCCCCTAGACCTTGCGTACGCCGCCCTCAGCTCCTACTTCGCCAACTCTGAAGACGTCGCCAAACACCTGGAGATGGTTGGAGACAAGGACAAGGAGGTAAGCTCGGTCGGGCTCTGAAGGCCCATATGTGCACGATGTCCTGACATAACACCCCAACAGCCCAGCGACTGCAACAACTTCAAGGCCAGCGGGCACACTGGACACGTCGGCTCCGTGACGGGCCTGATCGCAGGCGTGTGCAGACATGGATTCGTTGCTGGCGGCAGCATGATTAACTTGAACAAAGGCGAACGGTAGGCGTATAGTCGTAGATGGACTCGACGCATCTGACACACACTCAGTTTTGCCTTCATCCACTTCTCATTATGGAATGCATCCCAGCCTTTCCGCACGCTCAAAAGGTTCAAGATCTGGTACGACGTGGGATGTATGCTTGCAGTGAATCTGAAGAAGCGCATGAAGGACTTCCTGTCCAGACCCGGGGACCACCAGAGTGAAGCCGACGCCGACGCCGACGCCGACTCCCAGCACTCCAACGCCGACAGCGATGCCGACGGCGACGGCGGCGACCACGAGGACGAGGACGACGACGACGACGACGACGACGACGACGACGACGACGACGACGACAGCGACGACAGCGACGACAGCGACAGACACGACGACAGCGACAGCGACAGCGACCCCCCGGACACCGGTGACGATGAGGATGAGAAATACTATCCCGCACTCGAGGTTTCCATCGGAGACTTTCACATCAAGGCGCACAAGGAGGAATGCCAAACCGTGTACAACTCCATGACCCATCGAGGTACCGCCCGAGTGGGAGGGGAGGAGACCGAGCAGTGCTGGGCGGAGCTCGACCCGACATCAGAGCGCACGCAAGAGATGGGTCCAGGCAATCGAGAAGACACCCTCACGTTCGCTGTCGACAATCGCAATCAGACGAAGATGTACAACATCAGTGAGTTCTCATAAGGAGGGTTAATACGTTACGCTAGACCCTGAGACGCTTCTTTCAACAGACAGCGACATTAAAAAGCGTCACGACAAGGCACTCGATCGTCGGAAGAAGCACCAGAACTTCATGCGAAGTCTAGAGTCCACTATACCCGACGATCTCTTGGGCACTTGGGAAACGGAGATGGAAGCATGGCTAGATACGATCGCCGACCCAACGGAAGACGACGATCTTGCCTGCCTCAATCCATTTGTGCTCCATGTCGATGAAGGTTAGTTTCCAGGCTAACTAAGGGTGTACGGAGACAGACTGACGTGGGATCCATTGTACTAGATATGTCTTTCTCCGAGCCACAGCTGCCTCCGCTGAGTGCTCATGGCCACACGGACCACACCCGAACCATCGGAAACGTCGCAGCTATGGTGCAAGCGGTCAACCTGTGGGAAGATGGGTACGTTTTCGTCGATCGCAACACGGGCACTGCACTCATTCTCCCCAGGCACGAAATTCAGGTGGAACTTAGACGTGTCGATAGGATCAAGGGCGCGGAGAAGGACCGTCAACGACGGCTCGTCACCCAACGAATGAAGGCGTTCCGTGAGGAGGTCCTAAGCTGCAAAGAGACTTACGACCGTCACATAGGGCGACATATCGCCTCCGCCATCGGCGTCTACCAATCCTCGGCATGAAACATGCCCCGAGACTTCCCAAGATACGACTCCTTTGAAGACATACCTCACACCACGGAGAAGGATCAAATGGAAGACCAACGCGCGAACAACCTCATCCTGGATGGGACCTTGCGAGAATGGGCCGAAGAGGTGAGACTGATCGACGTCTTGCTCCCCTCTATGCTCCACAAGGACGTTCGGGAACGAAAGGCACTCTCTCCTTTCGTACGCCTGGAGACTCAGCTCCGAGAACAGATGGTGCAAGATGCCCTGGACAACGTGCGACGCTCCATTGTCCTTACGACCTCCGTATCCGATCTCCGGGAGAAGACGGAAGCTGGTGCCAAAGCCCCTCCCCCTTCTCGTCACGCCAAACGCAAGCCTCGCTCCGAGCCGATCAAACTCCATGAGGCGACCATCTCAGCAAGAGCGGAGTACCACCGCCTACGTACAATTCTACTTCGCCTGTCTGCCAAAGACATCCCACCGCGCTTGCGAGACTCCGACCTCAAGCACTTCACCGTGCTCCACAGCCAGAGGAATGCAGGCGACACCCAACGAGTGCCACACTGGATCTGGTCCTCCGCAAAGTGGGTGGAGAATATATCCGACAAGGACCAGAAGCGATTCGCACTGGCTAGTGAGTGGTGTGGGTTCTCACACAGGGCGTTACTGATGAGTCCTAGAACTGAAGGTATTGTGGTTCCGCACGAAGGCGGCTACGGCGCGATGGGAGGAGGAGGTGTATCTCTGCTCTGAGGAGATGTACCGAATCCTGGGAATGTGGACGTACGAAAAAACACGCTGGGGAGAGATGGCAAACCAGCTGCATTTGGACGTCAACAGCGGCGAGGCGGTGTACTACAGGGGGTGAGTAAACACGCCACCCCTGGAATGACGCTGACCTGTTATGGAACAGACGAAGTCTGCAATACGAGAGATTGCGTGCCGCCGCAGAGGGCTTGTTCCCGCGATCCATCGCCAAGGTAAGGGATACATTGTGTATGTTGCGGATACTCAACGTCTCCACAGGGAATGGGGATGCCTCTGGCACGCCCGAAACGATCGAGACGTCTCTGAGGGGGTAAAAGGGGAACGACGCCAGGAAGGGAATGCCATCTAATGAATCTCCAGCGATGCACGTCCATGTCATAGCGGCGTACGACGTAACTACTAATACCCATGCGTCCCGGGACTTTGCGCATTGTCCTCGCCGAAGCCTGACCGCCTCTCCACCCCCGCCCCTCAGACATTCTCCGCCCATCCTGAGCGTCTTTGGCACGGTTATGGTCAGTCCAACATCTCTCAACCCCAAGCGCCCCACGTTTCCTGCCAAACGTTCCCCCCGTCACCGTCCCCGCCCTGAGCGCCTGCCGTAGCGTCCTGCCGTGGACCTTGGCTAGGGCAGGAGCCTCGCCCCGAGTGTTCTGCCCTGGACCCCGGCGGCCAGCCCGTGCTGCTGATAGCGCGCCCGTGCGAGTGTAGCCCAGAGCGTTCTGCCTTGGACCTCGGTGGCTCGCACGGTGAGGTGCGCCCGCCCGGAGTCCCGCTCCGAGCGTCCTGCCCGGCCGCGGGCCAGATCGCTCCATCAGCGGCGGCAGTGGGCCCCGCGAAGTTTGACGATGGTGGCGCATACGCTGATAGCCTTCTCTGCAGGGACCAACGCCCAGAAACGGGCCAAAGTACGGTGCTTATGCAGTGGATTCCGGGGTCGCCTGTATGGCGAGCGTGTATAGGCTTGAGGACGGACTTTACGATGCAATAGAGAGCGAGGAAATACTCCATGACGCCGACGACGACAGAACGGCAGAGGACGAACTGGTGAGCGCACTAAATCGCAAGATGCGCATGAAGGTAGCCCCGGATATCGGGGGTGTGGGTGAGTCATAGGCAACATGTCTAGCCGCTTTGATCTGATCGCATCCCTCCTGAAGATATCCCAGCGCATTTCACCCCCACGATCTCGCCTACAGACGATGGTGGCGTTGCGCCCGGTGCCCTTTCGGCGTCGAACGTTTCATGTGAGTGACTTGGTCACGCATCCTTCCATTCCTGACCGGACCCGCAGCGGAGGCAGAAGTAAAGTCCCGTCCCTTCAGTACGAGCGACACTATCCCGTCAAAGGACGTTCCATGTGAGTGAGCCGGATAAGCGACGTACACCAATCTGAATGAGCCCGTAGCAGGGGCAGAGGTCATGACTCGTCCCTTCAACATGGGTGATTTCGTCCCGTCGAAAGCGAACGCCGCCGCAAAAGCACGCACGCGCAAGCGTCAAGCGAACGTCAAGCATAAGTTGCAAGCCGCGCTCGATGGCGCGCTGGACGATCCCACGGCGAGGGCGGATATTTTTTACCGCGTGTCCCAGGCGGCCCGAGTTTTCTCGAACGTCATCTCGGCAGCGGGGAGACGGTTATCGAGGGTTTTGTGACCGCCGACATGAAGGTGGACGAGTTTGCGTATCAGGGCGTTGACCGAAAGAGGGTGGATAAGTCTGACACGACGTCGAAGAGATCTGATCCACAGGGTGTGGATCCTAACCACGTCGTACCACCTACTCGGCCGCCCACGATGGAGTATCTGAGGCAGCTGAAGTATTCATACCTCAAGTGGGACGGGAAGTGAGTGGATAGTTAGCTGGCACATATCATATTGATCATATTGAACGTGATCTAGGTCGGAGCTCCATGTTCTCGATAAGGACGGGAGAATTCTGATAGCGCTGGTTCCCCCTCCTGTCGAGCCCCCTGACCGCCACGATGGGGACACGTTTGTGGAGGCGGTTACTAAGGTCGCTGCTCTATTCGAAGATCTCCGGCAGGGGCATGCTGAGCAGATCAAGGCTATGGGATGCGCGATACCCCCTCCGAGACGGGGACAGTTTGGCGCTGTCACAATGGGTCTCACCATGGGGAACGGCACGACGGTGGGTGAAATATACTGCAATTGCCTGAATGAGGCTGACAAGCGTGACAGAAACCGTGCCGTCTTGGCTCGCGCTTTCGTGGGTGGGAGAAGGACGTAGAGAAGCAAGTTTTATGTTCGCCGAGTGTGTACCGCGTGGCGAAGTGGCAAGATCGTGAGTGAACTCCGTGGTTTCTTAACACTGCTTCTAATGGAATGGTGCAGAAGCACTTTGTCATAACTTCCCGCTCGCATACGGGCACCTCCATGACGTCATGCGCCAATTTTACACTGAGAAACCCTCTCTCAAGCCTAATTTCGCTGGCGCGAGCTTGTATCCAGCCTGCACCGCCAATCTAGGCCCTCACACGGTATGCCTCGATCACTTGGACTCGATGAATTACCCTGGATGCCCTTGTGTTATCACCGCGATCGGTGATTTCAACCCGGATCAAGGCGGCCAGTTGTATTTTCCTCAACTGCAGCTTTTCGTCCGTTTTCCTCCGGGCTGTACGGCGTTGCTGTGTTCCGCAGCTCTGCGACACGGCAACACCCAGCTTTCACAGAATGATGTGACCAACGATAAAAGGCGATTCTCTTTCACCCAGTTCGTCCCTGGCGGCATCGTCAGGTATGTCCAAGCAGGATTTAAGATGGTCGGCTCCTTCAAGGGTAAGAGGCGCGTAGCTATGGAGGGCGGGTACAAAGGGGCTCGGCGTGACGAGCAGCTCGCCCGCCTTTCCACTCAGGAGTCGCTGAGCCGAGATAGGGCGTCGTTGCAGAAGAGCCACCATTCATGAATATAATATCCGTGCGCTTTTCTTGTTTTCGTGGTGCACCTCAGGTGACGCAGCGGTCGTTGCGTAATATTGAAGCACGCTGGTTGTCAGCCGTTGACTAATCTGGGTAAATTGTGCGCATCAGCGATGTCGTCATGTCTCAGGAGGTACAGTGGGCTATTGACTAATTTGGGCAAATTATGCGGTGTCTTCATGTCTCAGGAGGTGCAGGCGGTGAGTGATCCCAAGCCGTCCTCTGATCTGGAAGCATGGCTGAAGGTATGTAGCAGATGGCGGTGTATGATTTAGCCGCGACAAACATGCAGAGTAGGCGATAAGCAAAGATCAAATCAAAGGTATGTCATCGTACATCAGTGCTATGCGCAAATCGCCAACCTGCACCCAGAGCCCTAACCTCAGAACATGTTGCACCCATCCTACTCGTGCCGCCCTAGTCTATATACAAGGAGTAATCGATGCTCTCATCGTCGTCGCAGTCCAAGCCATGGAGGAATGGGAACTTGGTGGCGTGGTAAACGTCGAGGAGGGGCTGTGGAGTGGAGCCTGCGAGGAGACCAAGTTCCCTCGCCATTCTTTTGCCCTTGTGTGCAAGACCCTTGAGGACTCTGAGTTGGGTGTCGTCGGGGAGGTAAAGGGAGTCTCCAGCGTAGTATCGAACTATGTAGCGAGCAGCTTCGTGACGCCGCAGCAAACCGTGGACATGGAAGAAATAGATGGTGTAGTAAACCTTCGCCGCACATATATCACCCGAAAGGGCGGTAAGACGGAGATGATGGGCGGCGTTGAGGGTGGAAATGCAAGTAATATCCCACATGCCGAAGTTCATGCGGGCCGGATTGCCCCACACTGCAATCCCCATGGCGTTCGCGTCGTTTTGAATGGTGCTGAACCGAATGTCCTCCTCGGCCTCTGCCTGTGGTCCCATCAAGGTTCTCATAAAGCGGTTGATAGGGTATGGAGCATGTTGGGTTAAGAAGTGTTGACGGGTGTCGGGAGCCGTTGGGGAGGACCACCAGAGCATGTATTCCGTCTTGGGATGCCCGCCGAGGGAGTAGTCCCGCGCACCGCGTACCACCGTTAACGAAGTGAGCCCCGAATCGCACAAGGTGTACAGGGGGACGGCGGGAGCGACGGCGGGGACGGGACGGGGAGACGGCGGGGCCACGGGGGACGGCGGGTGCACGGCGGGTGCAACGGCGGGTGCACGGCGGGTGCGGGGGGACGGGGACAACGGGGGTGGCGGGAACGGCGGGGACGGGACGGGGGGCGGGACGGCGGGGACGGAGACGGCGGGGACGGGGACGGGGAAGACGGGGGGCCACGGCGGGGACGGCGGGTGCGACGGCGGGTGCGACGGCGGGCGACGGCGGCTGCGACGGCGGCTGCGACGGCGGGGGCGGCGGGTGCGGCGGGGACGGGGACGACGTCGGGTGCGACGTCGGGGACGGCGGGGACGACTCCGCGGGCCTCAAGCTGGCGAACCCTTCGACGTAGTGCATTTCTCTCGTGTTGAAGGGTCACGAGATGTTCGACGAGGAAGGTGTTGTGACGCCTCGCGAACGCGAGAGCGATGTGCAGCTCCAGCATGATGTCCTGGTGAGTGTGAGATCAAACACTTTAACGATGCTCTGGGTTACACAGGTACTCACGTCCTCATCCTGGCCAACCATGGTGACGTCCTTGTCGTTGAGGGAGGCAAGGTGGGGGATGGTGGGGGGAGAAGAGCAAGTTTCTGGAGTTCTCCCTCCACAATGACCTACTATTATTTACTCGGATACCAGTATGAATCATCCTGCGCGTGCGATCGGCGGCCGGCCCCTAGAGCATACGTTCAAAATGATTACTACCCATAACTACGGCCCCTGGGATCCACGAGGCATAAAGGACGCGTCGATGACGTCGCCCTTGGAATCACGCGGGATGATGGGAAGTGTTTGTCGGAAGTGGCCAGAAATCGCGTCCCGGGGCCTAAGTGACCCCACTCCTCCCCCGACCGCGCACCGCCTCGTCAAACGCGACCATCGTGGTGCCTTCGAGCTACCCAGGGAGGATTCTCACCCGCACGACAGCGCGGGGACCGACGGGCATCACGCTCAACAGCCTCGATTCCCAAGCGCGCACGTGTATATTTCGGATGGGATCAGTCTGTGGATCGTCAACCACTTGAACCGCTAAGGCCTCACTGGGTTTAAGCGGCGGCAGCTCGCTGGCCGTCATAACTAGAAGGCGCCGGCTTGAACTCCACGCGTCGTCCGTAGCGTACGGTAGTAGAGCAGGTGCGCTTTGAGTAGCATTGATACATGTTCTTTATACACGCTATTAGCACTTCAGGTCAGTTTATTATCTGGGTGTCTGCACCCTCATAAACATCTTCGGGAAACTCGGTCGAGAGACTTGAGATATAAAACGCATTGAGACATCCGTGTTCGGCGGTTAGCTCTCGACCTTGGCGTCTTACTATCCATGCCGGCCCCACGTTCCCAACGGGGTGGTCCTTTGAAAAGATTAATTGTTATCCAAGGGGGCTGTGTTCCTGAAACCTCGCGTTATCATGAGACTGCGGCGCCGGGCGCCCATTGGGCGGCAGAGCGCCATTTCTGATTCTGGAGTCTGATTCGGAGTCCAGACTACCATCACCCTGCCCTTCGACGCTGGAGACCTACAGGCTACAGGTCTGGTTGAACGTCCCCTCTAGTTCTTCCTCTTCCCTTTCGCCCACAAGTCCCCATGTCCCACGAGTGCGCCCCCTCGCTCAACGCCGCCTTTGGGTGGCAAGACCCTCCATACCCTCGCCAGGAAGGCGACGTTTTCTACCCCACGGTCGGCACAATTACTCCGCCGCAGTTGACCGGGGAATATGCCCCCGTGAGTGTCCGGCCAGTATATAACCCCATCCAACTGACATCTAGCCCATAGCAAAATCAAGGCGCGCCCGTTTCATCCGTGGAGCAGCATTCCTTCATGATGGAGGAATGCCGTACTATTCTGGGGAGGGTCCTCGCCACCAACGCCGCTCTGGTGAAGGTCGTGGAGGCTCTGGAACGACGCGTGGAAGATCTTCAAAACATCGCCGAAGCTCGCTCCGCCCGCCTTCAAGAGCGAAACTTGGACCTCGTGTCCTCTCTGATGCTCATTGCGGACAATCTGTCTCAGCGGGCGGACGAGCTCGAAGACGGCCACCCCGCTCCGCACTCAGATCGGGGACGTGTCGCGGAAGGATGCCAGGGTCAGAGCGGGGTGTTCCGTGGCCTTCGTCGAGTAACTTTTTGGAGAGGTTGGCGGGACCAGTGTATCCCTGGGAGAGGTGGGACTGAGGATGCAGTACTCGTATATCCCCTTTTTTCGCACGTCTGCTGTACGATTGCGACCCCACTGCCGCCCTCACCTCTGCCCCACCCGCCCGGTATGCGGCATACGTCATGCATCTTCGCGACGTCCCCTGCCCTGGGTCGAGGATATTGGGTTGCCGTGAAATCTTCTGGCCTGTTGAGTATCTGCGTTCCCGGCCTCGGGGTCCCGCTCCATCACACGAGAATGAAGCAATACACGTGGTCATAGGACGCGGCTCTACGGGCACCTAAGTTAGCCCCCGTCAGTACGACACGATGAGAGCCCTAGAGGCACCTGCGAGCGCGCTCCGATCAACGTGCTCTGCGCGCTCACCCGGCCGGGGCGGCGGCGGCCTGCCACCCGCACTGGCCCCCATAACACCTCCTCCTGCCCGCGACCGACACGCGGGAGGGCCGCGTCACTGTGACAGCGGGAACGGACGGGGCTGGGGAGAAATATATTTCATGGGTGTGACATTCAAGTACGAGACTTCAACTGATACTAGAAATGTTCAAGGCAAACACAACGGACGTGTCATACAAAGCATTACGAACAAAGGTCGTGTACGGGCTACTCGGCGTTCACGCGGGCGCCTGCCGCTGACGACGGCACATAACGCTCAGTCGCCAGGCCGGTCCGCCCGCGCCCGCACCCGCACTTCGGCAATCCGAGATTATCGAACCCGGCGAGGTTTAAACGAAGCAAACTGAGACTAGGAAACTACTCTACTGGGACGGCAGCTTCGGGATGAAGATGCCGGCCTTGCGGGCCTCACGGCGAATGACCCGGTGGGTCAATCCACTGGACTCCAACTGAACCTGGACAAGGTGAGCATCGAGTCTATGCGTCGCAGACAGCCTTCGCTCACCTTGAGCCTCCCGGCGTTCTTCTTCGTGTAGTGGTCATACGGGTGTGGCTGGCATTTTGGTCGGCGACGAGGGACAGCACGCGAAATAGTGAGACTGACCTGGTGTACGTGCACGGTGCCTTTCCAACAGGCTGCCGTAAATGATCGAACAGAGCCTCCGCCGGTGCTCTTGCGCGCGCCCAGGCTGTTCATCGCCTTCTCGAAGTCCTTGAACTTGATATCTTCCGGCTCGACGACGCCGTAGATCACGTTGAAGATCTACTCATCATTAGCAGAATGAAGATGTTGCTGACAAGGTGCGTACGTGCGCGTTATTCTTGTTCATTGTCAGGCTGAATGACGAGGGAAATGTGCGAAGTGCGAAAGAGCGGGAGGGTGGGCGACAACGAGAGAGGGAGAGAGGGAGAGAGGGAGAGAGGGAGAGAGGGAGAGAGCGGAAGAGAGCGAGAGCGAGAGTAAGAGAGCGAGAGTAAGAGAGCGAGAGAGCGAGAGCGAGAGAGCGAGAGCGAGAGAGCGAGAGCGAGAGAGCGAGAGCGAGAGAGCGAGAGCGAGAGAGCGAGAGCGAGAGAGTAAGAGAGCGAGAGAGCGAGAGCGAGACGAGACGGTAGACGCGAAGGACGAGAACGAGCGGGAGCAGACGGGCCGGCGGGCTGTCCGAGAAAGTCGGACGCGGCTCTGCGGGCGTCTGTGGGCAACAGACCCTGGGTCGCTATGATATTACGGTGACCGCATTCTTGCGCACGTCCAACGCCGGTCCAGACGAGGAAGGTTTCTTCACGCCGGTACAACGCGATGAGAGATATCTGCGATCATGAGTGCAAGTGCGCTGGACATGCGCTGCATTCACCATTCAAGTCGCGTGGCGCCTTCCCTCTTGCCCCGCTATTACACCATTTAGAGGAGCACTGATTCTTATATTGTTATCGCTGACCACGGCGCCTCTTGGAGACGCGTGCGGGGGCGAGAAAGCGCCTTCGGGGCTCACTGCCATGACAGTGTGAACGGACATGGCTGGGGAGACGAAATATATTTGATGGGTGACATCCAAGTACTGTACATGACCGAACATGAACTAATACTACAGACTTTCAAGGCAAAAAAGATGGACGTGTGATTCAAAGCATTACGAAGAGTTAAGCTACGGTACGGTACGTTACGGGCTACTCGGCCTTCAAGCGGGCGCCTGCCACTGACGACGGCACATCAGGTCCCACTCCCAGTGCTTGAAACGCTTGGCTTCGAAATTGAAGCTTTTCACTATCCAACGCCCGATTCTGTAAAGTGTCTCGTCATCGGTCGCGCGCGCAGGGTGGCGATGTACTTACAGGTGAGAGTGGTGGGCACTAACGTTCCCTCTGCCGTCGTGAGGCTATGAAGCCGTGTCAGCCGTGCGCGCGAGACCGAATGCGAAACGGAACGACATACCGCATGAAAAGATTCGACGTTGTCGTTCGCGGCGAGCACACGGCACCTACCCGCACGGAATCGAACGATGATAGGCGAAGGTGAGCGCGGCGTGAGAGATAATGAACGGAATGCTCACCTCCTCGATGCGTCCAAGCGTCAGCTTGGAGTGGCGTGTGTGGATCATATCCTCGAGGACCTGCGGAAAAGGTAAGCACGCGCGATCTGCACCAGAATGAACGCTCACTTCTCTGTGGTTGGGGTGCATCGCAGGCATGGTGACGAGAGCGAGAGAGAGAGCGAAGAGCGAAGAGCGAAGAGCGAAGAGCGAAGAACGAAGAGCGAAGAGAGCGAAAGAGAGAACGAGCGAGGGAAGTGAGGAGACAGAGGAAGAACGCGAACTTGAGCGCCGCGCGCGAGCCAGCAAGCGCCGCGCGCGCAGGCGTAGCGGAGGCGCGAGAAAACCGGGGCGGGGAGCGGCCCGGGCGCTGGGCGTGCGCAAAGAACGCCGGAGTCCGAGAAACTCGGACTCGAGCTCAGGCCCCGAGGCGCGCCCAGGGCACAGCCACCCCGGGCGTGCCTCAAATGACGTTGGTGTCTTAATGATGTCGCATGCTCAGATGTTGTAACCGTGCCATGGTTGTAACCGTGCCATGGTTGTAACCGTGCCATGGTTGTAACCGTGCCATGGTTGTAACCGTGCTGTGGTTGTAACCGTGCCGCGGTTTCAACCATACGACGGTTTCAAACCGTGCCATGGTTGTAACCGTGCCACGGTTGAAACCGCAGGACGGTTGAAACCGTCGTATGGTTGAAACCGCGGCAAGGTTGTAACCACAGCACGGTTCAAACCGTCGTATGGTTGTAACCGCGGCATGGTTGTAACCGTCGTATGGTTGTAACCGCGGCATGGTTGAGTTGAAACCGGGGCACGGTCGTAACCGCGGCACGGTTGAAACCGCGGCAAGGTTCAAACCGTCGTATGGTTGTAACCGTGGCAAGGTTGTAACTACTGTATGGTTGTAACCGCGGCAAGGTTGTAACCACGGTACGGTTACAACCTTGCCGCGGTTACAACCATACGACGGTTTGAACCGTGCTGTGGTTTCAACCATACTCAGCCCCATTTGAACCGTACCGAACGGTAGGTCCACACCATGGTTTCGACCTGTGTACAGCACACTTCAATACAATTCGAAAGCAGACTGCAATGGCATTAGGAAGCATGGAGTAAGAAGAGGCATTAGGGTGCCATAGTAATTGAACTCATATGAGACTACAGAGTTGTTATGGTGTATTAGTAGCGGAGTTGATGTCATAGTTAAAGGACCCGTGCATAGAAGCAAGGTCTCGTGGCGTAGTGGTAAAGCGTTCTGGTTAGCGTCATTGTTCAGGTCGCGAGTTCGACCCATGTATTCGATATTCATTTTGACTATGAGATGTCAATGTTCAAGCGATCATCACAACTTGCACATTGTTATTTGCATTCATTATGGATGTGTAGTAGTGGTAATATATACTGTGGTGTGGTTGCAACCATACTACGGTTTCAACCGTTGCATGGTTGCAACCATGCACCTTACAGGGCTTTGGTTGCAACCCTGGCACTGAGACCCCTCTGGGAGGCAGGTGACGATCACCGTGCCGCACCTGCCACCGCACGTGTTGGATGGGTCACGGTGTCTCGTAGGTGTGCCATCCTGTCTAGCCGTAACGTTAACCTGGTGGTACTAACACACTGGCCCTCACCTCCCCCTCGATGACGTCGAGCATGCTCAAGCCCAGGGACTCACGCAAGGCGCTCACGATTCCCCCAACGACATCCCCATCGACGCGCTTCGCACTCAAGCTGCCTTCCTCACCGCTGTCGACCGTTGCCCGCAGTCCCACTGTCGCCAACGACGCCCGTTCGCTGCTCGACTTGCTCACCCAGCTCCCCGAGCCGTTGAACAAGGAACAGACACGTCTTGTACGCGAGGCGGTAGACGAACCTTTCACAGCCTCGCTGCGCTTCTCGCCCTGCCCAAGGCCATTCAGATTCACTCTGCACCAGTGCCCACGCTTCCCCCACTTCTCCACCAACGCCGAGATCGACAGCGCCACCCCCAACAGCCAGACGTCTCCCTCGCCGTGCACCTCCGCGCCGCCCTTGACCCGCGCCACTCCGCCGTCCTCAAGCCACACGGCCACGCTGTCCTTGACCTGCGCGCGCTCGCCGTCCTGGAACCAGTGGCATACGGCTGCCTCGTCCTTCACCCACGCCACTGCCCTGCTCTCCTCCACTCACCCGCGCCTGTGCTGTCCTCGACCCGCATGCCCGCGTCATCCTCGACCCGCGCGCCCACTCGCCCGTGCGGTCGGAGAGCTCGGCACGCCCGTAGCGGCGCCAGAACCTGCGGCGGACGATGGTGAACACGACAGGTGCGAGCGTTGTCGTGCCGACGCACCACTAGAGCTGGAGGGCGGACGCGGTGCGCGCTGGCTGCTCGTGGCCGTCCCGTTCGTCGAGGATGACGCTGAGTCTGCCCCTCGCCCTCCACCAAGTGAACGCTCCACGTCTCGATACTCTGCGGCAACATCCCCGCCACAAACGCGCTGTGCGTCGGGCTCGGCGCTGGGATCGACAGTGGCTCGAGTGCAGCGAGCATGGTCAACACGACCGCCACGGACGCGACATCCCCATCGCCGCGCCCACATAACATACCATTTGCAGGCTGGAGGTGGAGCTTCTCTGGGGGTGCGCGTCGCAATCCTGGAGGGTGGACGACGCAGGTTGTTGCAGTTGGACGCCTCACTCGCTGTCTCGCTGTCTCGTCCGCCCGTCGCACATTGGTCTTCTGCCCCCACGCCCTTGGATTGAACTTGGTCGCGGACTCCCTCATCCTCCTTGTGGCGCGCCCGGCGAGCGCGGACAAGGTCTGCCCGGAGATCAGTGCGCCTGTGTCCACCAAGGTCGTCGTCGTTGCGGTCACGAATGCGGTGCTCGCCGTCGTGACCTCGTGTCGGACAGACAACTCTCGAAGTGCGCGATGTGGAAGCACGACGCCGTGTTGCGCAGGTGAGGCCATGAGCGTGACAACCGCCCAGAAGTGAATCCTAGTATGTAGATAACTGCGAATAATCATAGTAATTACACGAGCCTGGCCCGTCCGAAGAAGGCACAGTTGTTTGCCCACCGTTGGTGCACACCGCCCGTCAGGTTTCCAGGTGTCCTGACCAGTCCTGGAAACCCTTGAATTAGGACGCCAAGGATCTGAAGGTCTCCAGAAGCTGTGCAGAATTACTGATGTGAAGTCCCGTTTGAGGGAGATCTGTGCCAGTGAAGTTCCTGCCGCTCCCGCTAGGGCCGGAGCCGTCTTCAGACATGGCGCAGCACAGCCGACGCGGGGATCGAGGGGGAAACGAAGCGCGATGTGCGGGGGCAAGTTGGAGAACGTACCGGACAGGCCAGATACGAGGCCAGCGCGGGCTTGTCTCGCTCCTCGCGCAGAGATATGGCATCCTGTCTTTCCTCGATGCGAGCGCTGTTCCCAAGGATACATGAATTATTCAGGCCTTATGCGTACATACTCAACAGCCTGTCCAGCCACGATCCGCAATGCCGCGCGAACGAATACTGAAGTCGAAGCGCGGGTCTGCACCCGGCGCGCGCGCATCGAGAGCGCGAAGGCGCGCGCGCGCGACGCGACAGACGCCTGATGATTATCCCCTAATTAATGCATGGCCCAATATATACGTGACCCTCACGGGGTCTAGATTCCACTTTGAAGGAATACGTGAGGAATGTGATTGGAATGAAAGGGGAATATGTGTGGAAGGGGGAAACCAAGTGAGAATTCCCAACCCGGGGGAATCTGCGTGAAAGTCGCGAGGAACTTGCCGGGAATTTGCTCATTCCGCGCACATTCCCCACCTTGGGAAATCCGCGGTTTCATGCGGTGTCAGCCTCTCCGCTAGCCGACCCAATCACGCCTCCGCTGCTTTCAACACCGACCGCGAGCGCACCGCCAGCATAGGCTGTGCCCTCCCCCCTCCGCTCATTTCCCACCGCGCCCGTCTCTTCAACACCATCCACCTTTCGGGCACCCTCTGACTGTCGCACAGACTGACGGCGAACAATGCCCGAAGGCTACGACTACCTCTTCAAGCTCCTTCTCATTGGCGACTCGGGCGTGGGCAAGGTGCGTATACGCGCGTCCTGCGGACTGCGGACTGCCAACACATCGATCTCAGCGACTGACCATCGCTTGCAGTCATGCCTGCTCCTGCGGTTCGCGGAGGACGCGTTCACGGACAGCTATCTGAGCACCATTGGCGTTGATTTCAAAATCCGGACCATCGAGCTCGAGGGAAAGACGATCAAACTGCAGATCGTGAGTGGCCGTTCGCTTCTGCCTCGTGCAACGCCCACCCCTCCGCACGAGCACCAGTTCAACCCTGGCGTCCCCTCTTATGCTTTCCTACACTCTCTGACCCGGCTATCTCGTGCAGTGGGACACCGCGGGTCAAGAACGCTTCCGCACCATCGCGGCCGCGTACTACCGCGGCGCGCACGGCATCATCATGGTGTATGATGTCACCGACGGAGGTGCGCGCGTGACCCCTGACACGACGCCGGCGACTAACTGGACGTGTCTGCGCGTAGAGACGTTCTCGAACGTCAAGGGCTGGCTGCAGGAGATCGACCGCTACGCGTCCGAGGGCGTCAAGAAGCTCATCATCGGCAACAAGTCCGACCTCGTCGAGAAAAAGGTCGTCGAGTACTCGATGGCAAAGGTGCGTCGTGCGTCCCTTGTTCTCACGCGAGCATGGCGCGCTCAAGACGCATGCCTGGGGTTGTGCAGGAGTTCGCGGACCAGCTGTCAATACCGTTCATCGAGACCTCGGCCAAAAACTCGACGAACGTCGATGAGGCGTTCAGCATGATGGCCAAGACTATCAAAGACGAGTATGGAGTCTTCTGTTCCTTCTCCGTGAGCCACCCTGATCCACCTCCCCGTTTCCAGTGTCGACAGCCAGCAGCCTGGCGAAGCTGCGGACAAGTCCTCGACCGTTACCCCTGGACGGAGTCTCAATCAAGAAGAGGATTCTGGCGGCTGTGCGTGCTGAACACCGCCCCGTTGTATCGCCTTTCGCCGCCGCCGTTCGCATGTATCGATGCATATTTACTGTCCCCATACATGGATGTGTACCGCTAACGCACTGTTTGCTTCTCTTTAATCCTATATCATATTTGCTCCGTCATCCGACCCCCTCACGCTGCTTCGGCCAAGCAGGTGCTGCCATGTTCACGAAGAAAGTGGCTGACAAGCAAGCCGAAAGCGAGAACAGTACTGATTGATCAAGTCTTCAGGTACCGAAAATAACCTTCCTCCGACCTCGGGAGCACGCTCCGCCCGGAGGTAACTGGAATGTCCCGACTCCCGAGGTGAGAGTACTGTCGCGGTCGAATGCCACGTAGTTACGTGGCGCAAGGGTACGCTAATCAAGTGCGTATCGTCCTACACATTCTGCCTTTTCGGTCGACCTCCCAAATACACTCAGGTTGACTATACTTGCGTACTGAGCGAATGCGAATATATAATATGAATTTGAAACGTTCCATACACTGTCTGCACTCCTCGAGCGCCACCTACGGTAGCGGCGGAGGCAACACCAACACGTCCTAGAGACTCGTGAAGTAGGGGCGTGTACGGGTAGCAGGCATCTCTAGCTTCCCGAACATGTAGCAAGCTACGACACATTCTAGTCCATGCACCACCTGCGTATGCTGCCCAGATGTGTCTGGCTACGTCGGGCTATGCTGCTGTGGCAAGCGGGTACCCTCCCAGTCGCGGACGCACACACGCCCGCGGGGGCGTCGCTCCGAGGCTGGCGGCGGGCGCGGCCCGAGGCGCGTCCCCTCCTCTCCTTCCTGTTCCGCGCGGAGTGGCCAACATAGGGCTATATAACGGCCTTCAAGCGAGCACAAACTCTAGCCCACACAACGTCCCCGAGCCCACCCGCCAAACCCACACCGCGCACCCAAGAACACAAATGTCTCACTCCCACTCCCACCCCACGAATCCCACTCCACTCTCACTCCCACTCTCAACCGCACGCGCACGCGCACGGGGAGCACGACTTCACGGCCGCCAACGCCGCCTACTTCGACGAGCAGGCGGACCACGTCGAGACCGAGCACCCGCACTGGCCCGCGATGGCGGAAAAGGTGGTCACCAAGATGCGCACCGACTGGCCCGAGCTCTTCGACCCCGCGCGCACCCGCGCGCTCGACTTTGCCTGCGGGATCGGTGCGTCGGGTCGTGTCACCGTCAAGTTGTCGGTATTGCGCGAGGCTGACGTGAGCGGCGGCGGGGCGGGGTTCACAGGTCTCATCTCCCAGAACCTGCACCCGCACGTCCAGAGCGTGGTGGGGGTCGACATCAGCCAGCGGTCCGTCGAGCGGTACAACGCGCTCGCGCGCTCGCTCGAGCTCGCCCCGGAGAAGATGCGCGCGGAGCACCTCGAGCTCACGGGCGCGCCCGGGGAGCTCGGCGGCGCGCTCTTCGACCTCATCGTGGTGCGCTTCCTTCCTCTCTATCCCTGCTCTCGCGTGCTCACACCCCCGCTTGCGACAGTGCTGCGCGTCGTACCACCACTTCCCCTCGATCGCGGACACGACGCGCATGCTCGCGGCGCACCTCGCGCCCGGGGCGCGCTGCTCGTCGCGGACATCAAGGCCGCGCCCGACGCGCGCCGCCTCTTCCCGGACGCGCTCGCGGCGGTCGTCCCGCAGGCGCACGGGATCGCGGAGGACGCGCTGCGCGCGGCGTTCGTGGGCGCGGGGCTCGGCGCGTTCGAGCTGCGGGACGCGGTGAGCGAGCGGATGCCGCAGTACTTTGGGGAGGACGGGCCCCCGATCGTGTGGTTCGTCGCGAGGGGGGTGAAGCCGCTCGATGGGTAGGGGCCGGGCGGTGCACGTTTGTCGTCCGTGGATGCATGTACCGCACGGAAATATGTGGTGTCGAATTGGGGCAACGGTAGCGAAATTTGAAGCAGGGAGACTAAGTAGACACTTACAGAACGTGCCCAAATGACAACCTCTCTCCAAATTCTACGCCCTCTAAGATCCCTTCAAGCCCTTCGCGATGAACCACCGCGTGCTCTCCCCCGTCGCGCGCATCCGCGCCGCAAACGCACTCCGCACCTCCACCCCACCAGCCCCGCGTCCTCAAACGCCGCGCGCACGTCCCCCTCCGTTAAGCCGTGCTTGTGCGCGACAATGTGGTGGTGCGCCGCGGGAAGATCTCGCGCCCGTCCGGCGCAGCGAGGACGTCCGCGACGAGCAGCGCGCCCCCGGGCGCGAGGTGCGCCGCGAGCACGCGCGTCGTATCCGCGATCGAGGGGAAGTGGTGGTACGACGCGCAGCACTGCGGGCGAACGGGGGAGGGGGGGGGAGAGAGGGCACTCGAGCTCGAGTGCGTGCGCATGGCAGTCAGGCAAGCAGCAGACTCACCACGATCAGGTCGAAGGACGCGCGGGCGAGCTCGGCTGGGGTCCCGGTGAGGGTGAGCTCCGCGCACACGGCGCGGACCTCGTCGGGGGCGAGGCCCTGGTCGGACGCGCGGGCGTTGTAGCGGTCGACGGCGGCCTGGCTGATGTCGACGCCGAGGACGCTCTTGACGTGCTGGCAGAGCTCTGCGAGACTGCGCCTGCCGGCAGCGCGGCGGGAGGACAGGGAGCATGAGACACGATAGACGAGGAGCAGAGACGAAGAGGACACAGGAAGACGCACCAGTCCGCACGCGTAGTCCATCGCCTCCGTCCGGTCCTCGTCGAAGAGCTCCGGCCACCACTGCCGCATCGCATTCACCGTCCGCCGCGCTCGCTCCGTGTTCTCGGGATGGGCGGGCGAGTCGTGTGGGTCGTCGCCGTGGGCCGCCGTGGCTCGTGCGTCGAAGTGCGTTTTGTTCGCGGCAGCGAAGTCGTGGGTGGAGGACGAACTCCCAGCTGAGGATGTAAAATGCATTATAGGAGGAGTTGCAGAGTGGGGAAGGATAGCTGGAAGGGAAATCGGGATGGTGGTCGTGGATCAAGCCGAGGCTTCCGAGTCCAGACACCATATATGATCTGAGAATGCGCGCTTCTGCGACACCTTCGAAAGTGAGATTTCTCAGAGTTCGCAGGCTCATTAACACCTTGTCTGGGTGCGTTTTATGTGTCATGTATGATACGTGTACAGAGAGCTAGACACATCTCCGCACATCTATCGTCCCGAATCGGCCGCGACCTCCAACAGCGGCATCCATACCGTATGCGTCTGATCAACTTCTACCTCCGCGAGGTGCATGAGGAACACATCCTCCAGTCTGATGCCTTTGCGGCCGACTCTCCAGTGAGGTGCCCAGCAGGTCTCCGCAGGCAGGTTCTGAGGATCTCCGGTCAGCAAGTGGCGTTCTCGGCGGAAGATGCCACTCACCGAGGCATATGCGATCCAGTGGTTGAGCGAAGTCGCGATCACCGACGTCAGCTCGCCGATAGTGAACGAGCCTTCGAGCGTCTGGGTGGAACCATGTTGTACCCCGGCCACTGTGGTCGGTCAACGAGAATCCGTCGCAGCGATGGGCGGCCACATACCGAGTACTCCACGACGGATCGATGATGGATCGGCGTCCTCCCCGCTCAGAAGCGCTCGTTCAGCGGGATGTCGTCCCTGGCCCACTCGGCGAGCGGCATCCCGTGCGCGTTCACCCACCAGACTGCGAGGAACCGGCGGACCTCGAAGGTCTGCTCGGCTGATGTGGGGAACAGGGCCATCGGGACTTGCACGAGCTCGTCGGGCAGGAGATCCCTCTGGGATGTACGCCGGGTATCCCGGGCGTGATTGGGACCCGAAAGGAGGTGGGGCGGGAGCGTCCGCCAGAAGGAGTGGTAGTGCGCAGGGTTCAGGACCTGGCCCGACGGGAGGGCGTCCTTGCGGGGAGGTGGAGGTGGGATGGGCGCGAGAATGGCGTCGTCTCCTTCCATCCGGAAGATGACCCATAGTGCCTCGGAATGCAGCACATTACGGTGCGGGTGGATCGCGGGATCGGCAAGTGGCAAGTGAGCGTACGAAGGGGGAGAGCACGCCTCTGGACGGCGCTCGACTCTGCGAGGCCGACGGTTCCTTGCGCGTTCGTTCATCCAAGATGGCACGAAGTTGAGCTTTCGGAGTAGCCATGGGGTTGGGCGGTTTTGGCTTCGAGACGCCATTGAGAGCCGAAGAGACGTGGGATGCACGGAGGATGATGATGGGAACAGAAGGCTTGCAGCAGAGCAGTAGTAGCATCTTCATGTCTTTAGATACGGACCAGTGCGGGTGTGGTCAAAGCAAGTAGACAAAGGGCCCTAGGCCACGGCTACGGCGAAGTGTGGCAGATTGACGGCAGAATCCGACTAGCCTATTACGGGCTTGTGGTGCATCGAGCTGGGCACTGTGAAGTTGGTTAGATCGACATAGGTGCTTCATTTCCGAGACCGGACGACAGGGAGGTTTCAAAGTGTGAAGCTGCAGAGAACGTGGAGGAACAAGATCAAGAGGAACAGATCTGTCTCGCTTGGCACAACGCTCGGCCTGGCGGCCCGGGTGGCCGGCCGGGCCACTGGCACGGTGGCCGTCGCAGTTGCTGGAGACTCTAGGAGCGTCCTCCCTCTCTCTCCCCATACGCTTCAATATTTTGAACTTCGAATGAGCACAAGCGGCCACTATCCTTGATACGACATTGAACACATAGAATACCACAAGGGCCTTTTCAAACCGTAGCAAGTGGGCTCAGTGATGGCGTCCAAGAAGCTCAAGATTGCATTTGTACACCCCGACCTGGGCATCGGTGAGCTTCAATCGCGGTCTTGTTTGCGTGCAACCCTAATTTCTAAACGTATTTCTAGGAGGAGCGGAACGCTTGATAGTGGATGCCGCGCTCGGACTTCAAAAGCTCGGTCATAGCGTCGACATTTACACCTCCCACCACGATCCCGGACATTGCTTTGAGGAGACCCGCGATGGTAGGGTTCATGCCTCATAAATCGGTGTAGGGCTGCAACAGTACGTCCACAGGCACTCTTCGTGTCCACTACGTTGTCCCACCCTTCCCCCGTGCAATCCAAGGCAAGCTGCACATCGTCTTCGCCCACGCCCGCCAACTCCACCTCACCCTCCATCTCCTCGCGCCCGGGGCGCCGAAGTACGACGTGTATTTTGTCGATCAGCTTTCGACATGCGTCCCTCTTCTTCGCACGTTTGGACGCACGCGCGTGTTGTTCTACTGCCACTTCCCGGACAAGCTACTCGCGGATGGCGCATACGTGGAAGGGCGAACAAGGCCACGTGGCAGTCTGCTGAAGCGCATATATCGACTTCCTATGGATTTTGTGGAGGAAACGACCACAAGTACGCCGGTCGTTTCGTTGTCTTCGCGCCTGAATTCATGCTGATACTGGTCCAGAGCAGGCGGACACTATCCTGGCCAACTCGCGCTTCACAGCGGGCGTGTTCAGACGGCACATGCCCTCCATCAGAGTGACGCCGCGTGTTGTTTACCCAGGTATCAATATTGAGATGTATAAACCTCCAAAAATCTCTCAAAACGACCCGACATGGCTCAAGCCATGTCGTACGTCCGTCTCTTGGTATGCTATCGCTTGCATTGACATAAACACCCTTCCAGGGACCGTCCAACTCTGCTCTCGTTGAACCGGTTCGAGGCCAAGAAGAATGCCGCCCTTGCAATTGAAGCTTTTGCGCAACTGCGAAAACAGATTGCGCAGAGCAGTCGCGTCTTGTCGAATGTACGACTGGTCCTTGCAGGTGGGTTGTCATTCGTGGGCTTGGCGAAGAGTGCGCTCATCGTCTCCCCAGGAGGGTATGATCCCCGCTTAAAAGACAACGTGGACACCCTAGAGTCTCTCTTGTCCCTCACGACCTCACACGTGCTCACCTACGTCGTCGTCACCCCTTCGACCTCGAGTGTCCCCCTCCCCACCCTTCCTGCGCTGTCCACCGCCGCCACGAACGGCTCCGCCAACGTGTTGTTCCTCCTCAACTTCTCCAGTGCGCAGCGCTCCGCCCTCCTCACCGCCCCATCCACCCTCGTCCTCCTCTACACCCCCGCGAACGAGCACTTTGGCATCGTGCCCGTCGAGGCATGGCCTGCGGCCTCCCGATCCTCGCCTGCGACAGCGGCGGGCCGACCGAGTCCGTCGTCGAGAGCCCCGAGTCCGAGAAGACGGGCTGGCTCCGCCGCCCGGAGCCGTCCGTCTGGGCCGAGACGCTCTCGGCGGTCATCTCGCTGCCCCAGGCGGAGCGCGTGCGGCTGGCGGAGAACGCGCGGCGGCGGGCGCGGGCGCGGTTCGGGATGGAGGCGATGGCGCGCGACATGGAGGCCGCCCTGCTCGACACGGTCGCGCTGGGGCCGGTGGGGACGCCGGCGTGGGTGTGGGCGATGGTCGCGGCGCTGCTCGGAGTGGTCGCTGTGCTTGTACAGATGCTGCTGTGAGCGCGTCGAGGAGGGACGTGTCCTAAGTGGGTGTTGTTCGGACTATTCCGTCGTCTGCGACGTTTTTGTATGCAGGCTGCTGTTGTTGCTGCTTCCAGCCGTCTCGTGTGAGGAAGGTCACTGACACGTTGCCGTCTTCCAGCCCACTGTGGTATTGGCGCCCACGTGGCGGCACAAGTGTTTGTTCTGTGCTCGAGCGCTTGAACCTTCTTCTCCTCCTCCGACAAGGACCACCTGCAAGGCCCTTGCTCACTCTTTCCGGGCCACACTTCATCGCTTAAGCTCTGCGCGGTACAAGTAGAGCCGATCCTCTACAGCTTCACACCTCCACGTCTGCTCCAGTCACTGCTCCAAGTTACCATCCCCGCCACTCGCCTTTGTACCCCCACCTACAGGTAGTGTCTCATCCACATACCACCGCCACCCACACACCATGGAGCAAATCTCCACCTCTTACACCCCGTCGTCTCTCCACCGCGGATACGCTGAAAGATGCATCTCGCCTTTCGCCCTCAACGACCCGCAGGACGCGTCGACGGTGGTGGCGAAGGAGGAACACCTTTTCCTGCGGCGCACTCTCAACGCGTACACGCTGCACGCCCTCGGGCGCGCCAGCCCCTTCGACTTCTCCAGCAACCCCTCCTCCTCGCGCTCCTCCCCCTTCTTCCCCGACTCGGACGGCACCGCGTCCGACCTCGACCCCGCCTCACGCCCCGCGAGCCCCTTCGACCTGCCGTCCGTGTCCGCGCCTCCCTCCCTCCTCTCCAAGTACGCACGCCACCCCGTCCGCTTCCCAACGACCGCATCAAAGGCGGCCCCGCCCCCGATGAGCGCCGGCGCCGGCGAGCGCATCGCGCTCCCGTTCCCGTTCCCGGCCGCGCAGCTCGGGCAGCGCGTCGCGTTCCAGCCCCCGCAGTGCGCGCCCCGCCGCGCGGTCTCGCTCGCGCAGTGGGACCGGCTCGCGGCGCGGCGGCGGAGCCACGGGGCGCTGCGTGGCGCGCACGACCCGCTCGACGCGGGCGGCGCGTTCGAGGGCGCGGAGCGCGTCCTCCTCCAGAGCCACGTGAGTGCGCGCGCGCGCCCCTCGTCCTTCCGTTTGAAAGCGTGAACGCTGACGTGGACGCGCACCGACCCCGACAGTGGCCGGGGTACGCGACGTGGACGCACATGCTCGCGATGCCGGCGCACGTCCGCGCGGGCGCGCGGGCGTTCACGCGCGCGGACCTGTTCGACATGGTGTGCGGCGCGATGGTCGACTGGGTGGTGCGCACTTCCGTACGTCCCGAGTTCTCTTTGGTGTGCGCGATCACGGCTCACCCGGGCCCCGTGGCAGAACGCGAAGCACGTCGTGTGCGAGGAGCCGGCGTGGACGGTTGGGCCGAACGAGATCTCGCTCGAGCACATCTACGTCGTCGGCGCCGTCGAGGTGGTGGGGTACGTGTCCAAGTGGGTGCCGCTGCTCGAGGTCGACGAGCGGGCGTTCTTGTGCGCGTGGTAGTCGTGGTGTCTCCGTTTTTTCTTTCATGGTTATGTCCTTCCGGCTGTATAAAGGTGACGCTGTATCTGGGCCCGCATGGACTTGTGTAATATTCCGCTGTCATAATGGTTTTGTAGCTCCGTTATCAATCTCTCCTCTGGGACTCTTCAGCGCCGAGCGACCGTCTGATGATTGTGCAGCACCTAACGTGTCGTAAATAGAGTCCGAACGGCCCGTAATGTCTGCCCACTCGGACCCTCCAGTCACAACTATCCGTGGAGTCCGTGGAGGTGGAGGAAGCCCAGACTGCCCCTCCCCAGCCTGACCGGGCCGGAGTGTCACGGAGTTTGAACAAAGCCGAGTCCCGACTAGTCTTCTCTAGACCAACCTTCAACCTTCGAGTCCCGGCGACCAAATCCGCCAACTCCTCCCTTCAAGTTCAAGCTACTCCTGCTTTTCGAGCCGCGACGTCTACGAGACCACGATCGGTCCACGCGCTCGTACCCAGTTCTTCAGCTTATAATTCGTCCAACCTCAGGGCTCTCTTCCGGTGCCAAGTCTCGCAGCCCCTCCAATCCCTAGCTGAGCCCGCTTAAGGCTTTTTGCAGAGCGAACCCTCGCATAACCTGAGGAAATTCGAAGCAGAAGACATGTACCAACCGGTGAATGGCAATACAATGCGTGTGCTACCTACTTATCTCCGAGTGTGAATGGAATTGCCGTGACCCGTGTGCCGTTTTCATTCGTACGCCGTCGAACGGCTCACGGTATAAAAGCCACTCTCGACGCAAACGACCAACTCATACTCCTGCCAACTTCATCCGACCATCACCCAACAACACCTGCAACCACTTCCCAACATCCCTCTTAAAATGCCGGCAGTCACTTCGGGCAAGGTCCTCATCACCGGCGCGAACGGCTATATATCTGCCTGGACAGTCAAAGCTTTCCTCGACGCCGGGTTTTCCGTCCGAGGCACAGTCCGCGAGGAACGAAAGGCCGAGCACCTTAAGAAGGTCTTCAGCACATACGGCGATCGATTCGAGATCGCCCTCGTCCCCGACATGACCCTCGTGCGCCCCAAACTTTGCACCTCCCCATCTCACTGACGTCCGTCCACACAGGACGACGCGTTCGACGCGGCCGCGGCCGGCACCAGCGCGATCGTGCACACCGCCTCCCCCGTGCACCTCGGCGCCGTCGAGCCCGCGGAGATGCTCGTCCCCGCCGAGCGCGGCACCGTCTCCGCCGCGCGCGCCGCCGCGCGCACGCCCTCCGTCCGCCGCCTCGTCCTCCTCTCCTCCTTCGCCGCCGTGCTCGACCCGCGCGTGCCCGTGGCCGGCCGGACGCGCGCGCGCGCGTGTACGACGGCGCGTGCTGGAACGAGGGCGACCCGGGCGAGGTCGCGCGGCGCGGGGCCGCGAGCACGGGCCTGAACAAGTACCGCGCGAGCAAGGTCGCGGCGGAGCGCGCCGCGTGGGCCGCCTACGAGGAGGCGAAGGCGGAGGGCGGGGGAGCGTGCGCGTGGGACCTTGTGGTCGTGAACCCGCCGTGGGTGTTTGGGCCGGTGGTGCACGAGGTGCGCGGGGGCCCGGAGACGACGAACGAGTCGAACAGGCACTGGCACCGGGCGGTGTTCGGGGGGAGCCGGTCGGGGCGCCGTGAGTACTAGTGGTTGGGACGTCTTGGGGCGGGGGACGGTTGCTGACTAGGACTCGGGGGTTGCAGGCACGCGTGGATCGACGCGCGCGACCTCGCGACGGCGCTGCTGTTGAGCACGACCACCCCCGCAGCGGGAGGCCAGCGGTTCCTTGTCGCGGAAGGCTCGTTCAGATGGGAGGATTTCAGTGGGTTTTCTGCTGCCTTTCCGTGGCTGCGGGTGCTGATGTGTCGGTACAAGGGCTGCTCGTGGCGAAGGAGTCGAGCAAGGCGCTTCCCCTCGAAGGTCCCTACGACCCGAGTGCCGAGTACCTCATTCGGGCGGACACTCGTCCTGCGCAAGAGATTCTGGGGATGGTCAAGTACAGGAGCAAAGAGGAGATGGTGAAGGACATGTTGGCCGACTACGCACTGCGCGGCTGGCTGTGAGGTCGCATGGGTGGCAGGCATTAGCGGGTAGAAATTGGTATGGGACTGCATTGCTGTACGACGTGTGAACAATGGATCGTTCTCAGTAAGCCCGGGGACTGACCAGTGATGCAGACTCGGAGCTCATTGGAATACATTGAGGAGTTCATGAATGCACCAATGGAAGTACTCGGTGCATGTCCCCGGCCTCCGCCTACAGCTCTTGAGCTACCGTAGATCCCTGCTTGACGATAGCTGCGCAATCTTTGTGATTTGCGGACCTCCCGTCATCGGCAGCGAGGCGAGCCACCCGGTGTCGTGGAAGAGAGGCACAATGGACGCGCGAAGGTGATGCACACCCTCCGAACGTCTTTGTTATACACGTCTACTCTCGACCATAAAATCCCCCTCCCCTCCCCAAGTTTCGCGTCCATCCCCAGGAAACAAGCCCCCATGGCCGGACACTCACGTCATTACCACTCCCCTTTCCTCGCGCATGCGGGCGATTCGAACTGACGCACTCACCTGTGGCTCAGCCTCAGCTTCGACAGGTCACGAGCGCGGTTCTGAAACCGACCTTGAGGCAGAGAACCGGAAAAGGCAGAAGCTTCTGACGAAGATCTTGACGGCCCTGATGTTTCAAGGCAAAGCCGCTGGAACCAAAGGGATCCCTGCTGGAGAGCTCAAAGAGATCCTGGACCTGTTCCAGGAAAGGCCGGAAGGAAGGGGTCAGTGCCACTGCACGCAGAGGGATCGGCTGCGATCTGCGGACACTGCGAATTTGTGTCCTTCAGGTGCTGGGAACGATAACCGCGGGGCCGAGGCAGGGCCGACCGAGACCTCGCTGCCAAAAGCCGTACGTACCTCCGCAGTGGCGTTGGCTGAGAGACTGACGCTGTACTTCGACATATTCCAACTCGGCAGGCGTGAGGAAAGAATGGCCGGACCATGCCGCGGGCGGCAGAGAACGAGGGGATGATCGTGGTGACGGTTGCTCTCGAGAATGTTTGGGCCAAGTGGATGTCGACGGAGGAGCAAATACATGTCATTCTGGGGTGTGGTGCTGGACGCACGAGGCCCGTGCTAGTGCGGCGCGCATGGCCTGCCCTGCTTGTATCGTCGGCGGTCTCCGCGCGAGAGCGGTGGAAAACCGACCGGTGCTGCGACTGCCATAGACGGATATCAGTGGTGCGGAGGCTTCGGAACGGGGTAGAGAACAATCACCCCCACATCACGCAGAGAAACGCGGGGAGCGGTGACACGAAGGAGTACAGTGCAAGCTTCCAGAGAGGCAGGAAGCATGAAATCTCCAACGCCGTTCACGCGTGTGACATCACGCAAAACGGAATGGGGAAGACGACGCGCGCACGATTATGAATTAAGTAAGTTGCAGCGTAGCACACACCCAGTCGGACGACGAAGAGCACAGCGCACGCGCCCCGCGCCCACCAAACCAACGCTCCTCCATCCCATCTAGATCCACACCACGCTCCGTCCGACCCGGCCCCGCGCGCCCGGCCAGGCTAGACCTTGAACCCGTACCCGCGCATGCACGCGACGTGCGCCGCGACGAGCTCCCGGCAGCGCTCGTCCGCCTCCGCGCCGTCCGTCCGCAAGAAGCAGTCGTCCCGCGCCGCCTTCGTCGTCGGGCACGCGCAGCACCTGGCCCCACCGCCCGCCCGCCCGCCCGCTCGTCAGCCGTCGTCTGCGCGGATCAGAGAGGAGGAGGAGACGCACGGTTTGAGGCCGTCCGGGTTGAGCGGGTTCTGCTTCGGGTCCGTGGGGTCGTACTTGCCCGGGGCCGCGGGCGCGGGCGCGGGCGCGGGGGAGCCGGACCACCAGGAGGAGAGCTGCGGGGCGTAAGGCGCGGGGCGCAGGGGAGACGTCGAGGTGTAGGGGCGCGGGGCGCGAGGTCGAGGTCGAGGGAGGAGGGGGAAGTGGAGGAGTCAGCTGCAGCCCCCGCGCGCGTTTCTGCGCTGCAGTAGTACTCACGGAGGAGAACATCGAGATCATGCGACTCCGGGCCCAAGAACACGAGATCTAGGTGGGAGGTGGTCCGCGGCGGGACTTTTGCGAGAGCGTGGAGGGGTAGGTGGGGGGGTGAAGAGAGGAGCGGGCGCAACGTCAGGACTCCGGAGTGACAAACCCGTCGCCCGAGCCTGGGCCGGGCCGCGGGCGCGCCGAGTCGCTCCGACGGGAGAGCGCCCTTGTCCGCACAAGTTGCGCAACTTCAAGTCAAAGCTGCAGACCACCGCTGACCGGGACCTCATACTTGCTCGCTCGCGCTGCGCACAACGTCACGCAAGCCCACCGCACCGGCCACACGCGTCCAGCACTCCAACGAGCACACCGGCACACTCTTTCTCACACACAGTGCACAGAACCCGTTCAAAAAGTCCAAAACGACCTAATCATTGCGAGTCGTGACCGAGCGCTCGTAAACCGTAGCCGTAACCCTAGCTGTGGTGGTAGCGCGCGAGGCGGGGGGTCCAGTCCGCGCCGCACCGCGCCACGTGCGGTTGGTATGTATGTGTGCGTTTCTGTATCTGCGTGCGTGTCTAAAACCGATCGAGACGAGAGACGGGAGACGGGAGGCGGTGGGGGAACAAGAGACGAGACGGGACGGGACGGGACATGACAAGACGCGCGGGGCCGCCGTGTACGCGCAGCCGAGGGATGAGGACTGGGAACCAAAAAATTGCGGATGGGGGTGGGGGGAACGGGGACGGGGACGGGGACGGTGGGGACACGGCGGGTACTGTACACGTACACATCGAAGGCGTGAAAAGCCATGGCCATGGAAGGGGGAGGGGGATCCGGAATCCGTGAATGCAACAGACGGGAACGGGAACGGGAAGATGTGCGTGTATCCGGCGCCAGGGGACTCAAACCCGGGGACCGTGGAGACGAGACGATGCGTGTAGGGGAAGGCGGAACACGGAACACGGAAGGGGACGGGGTTGGGGGTGGGAATGGACAAGAGGCGGAGCGCATAACCAAACGCGCAGACGCGGGGGTCGATAAAAAGTCATAAGGAAGCCAAAGAGGATAAGAGAGAAGCCGGTGGGCGTGAAGCGTGAAGGATCCGATGCAAACCAGGCCGTCGTCGCGGTCGTTCGAAGAGAAGCGGCAAGGGCAAGAATGTACAGAATGTGCGAGCGACGGCGGGCCGAGAAGAGGAAGAGGACGAGGGGGTCGTGATCGAGGAAACGGATATACAGGAAGTGGGGGATTACGGGCAGGGTGGGGAGCGTCCGGGGGAGTACGATGCTTTTGTGCGCGGGGCGCCGACGTCTAATTCGAGGATGGGTCCGATCCGTGGGGTGGCCCGTGGGGGCGCGCGAAACCGAGCGGGCGGGCGAGAACGGGGATGCACGCAAACCGCCCTACGCCGCAGCGATCGGGGCGTCCCGCCGCGACGGCGAAGCCGGGCACGGGCGTGCACGCCGTCGGCGTCGTCGACCCGCTGCGCATGCCCACGACGTCGTCGGCGCTGCTCGAGCGCGTCGGCGTCTGCCCGGGCGAGAGCATGTAGCTCGCGCTGGGGACATCGACAGGAGCTCCTCGACGCTCGACGCCGAGTGCGAGCGCTGGATCGGGTCCTGGCCGAGGGCGTCCAGCATCGACTCGCTGCCGCCGGTGTAGTAGCAGTACCTACGCGCAGACGGTCAGCGCTGAACGGGCGACTCGTGCGCGGCGGACTCACTTGTCCAGGAAAGAGCTGTAGCTGTCGCTCGGGCCGACCGGGCTCTGCGCCCCGAACCCGAACCCGAGCTCCTCCGTCGGGCTCGACGACGCCGAGCTGCAGTTGCTGTCGCTCGACACGCTCGGCGTGCTCTCCGCGCTGTCCACCGGCGGCGGCGGCACCCAGAGCCCGCGCGTCGGCGTCGGCGGCAGCGCCTCGCCCGGCGACGTCGGCGGCGTCATCTTCACCGCGCTCCCCGACGGCGCGAGCCCGAGGTCAAAGTACCCGCGCGCGTGGTTGCGGCGGCGCGCCATCCCCGCCACGGGCGTGTCCTCGAGCGCTTCCTCGTCCGCGAACGCCGGCACCGGGACCGGCGAGCGCTCGAACGGGCTCGATTCGAGCGCGCGCGGGGACCCGCGTGCGAGCGCCTGGTTCCGTGCGGGGGTGGCCGGGGCGGCGTCGTCCAACGAGGGGTCTTGCCGCGCCGGCCGAACGTGGGGTTCGGGTACGTGGACGTGCGGGTGTGCGCGGGCTTCGTGGGCGTGTCCGCCGCCGCGGGCGGGGTCGAGCGCGGCCAGGGCGCCTTGAGGGACGCGGCGAAGTCGTAACGGGAGGAGAGCGAGGTGGAGGCCCCGAGGGTGAACGGCGCCGCCTTGGCCATGAAGGCGCCGACGGTCTCGGAGCCGGAGGAGCCCTTGGCGACGTCCTCGAGCTTCGTCTTCAGGGACCCGAGGGGCGTCTCGGACGGGGTGGCCGGGCGCGGGCGCGCGAGCTTGGAGAAGACGACGTGGTAGTTCGCGCCCGCGTTGTTGTCCCAGACCTCGCGGCCGAGGACGTTGTAGCGGATGGCGAAGAACATCTTCTTCTCCTCGATGCGCGCGAGCATGTCCCCGAGCCGGATCGTGAACGAGAAGCGGTCGAAGACGCCGCCGGGTATCGAGTCGAGGTACTTCGCGGTGACTTCGCTCGTCGTCTGCCAGTCGTCGACCGTGAAGCGGACGGCGACCCACTTCTCGAACGCGATGTTGCGCACGCGGATGCGGCCCACGAGCTGCGCGTTGTCGGCGTCGAGGGTGAGGCCCTCGAGAGCGAGATCAGCGTCCGCGCGGGGTACCACCGGCATGTTGGTGACGCGCATGGTGAGGGTACTCTCATCCTTGCCCTTCTTCCCGTAGATGGAGCCAGGGAAGTCGCTCTCCGACGCACTGGTGTCCGTAGGCGATCCCTCGCGCGAGATCGCAAGCGGCTTCTGCTCCGCGAGGAAGAGCTTGACGTGCTCGAGCTTGGCGTCGAAGTGGACGCTCTTGCTCGTCGACGGGGTCGCGGGCTCGCTCTTGGTGATGGGGTGACCGGTGACGACTGAAAGGTCGCCGCGGACGGCGGGTCTCCGAGACTTGAGGGAGGACTTGAGTGGCCGGCCAGTCTTATCGCGAGACACGCTGGCGTCGCCAGGCTGGGGAGCAGACACTATCCGCGGGCCATCGACACGAGGGGTCCCGAGGGTGGACGAAGAGGCCGCTGGGAGCTTCGGGCGGAGGGTATCGAGGACGATGTGAAGGTTATGCCGGGAGGCGGATGAAGCACGAGGCGTCGTCTCGTCATGGGAGGGACCGTCAGATGACACCGGGAACGCGACACCCTTCTGCGCCTGCTGGGCCTTTGCGTGAAGGACGGCGGGCGTGGGAGTGGACTCCTCGGGTGAACGTAAGGGGTGGACCCTGGGGGCGCGGACGCGCTTCTGGCGGGGCTGGATGTGGACAAAGTTGGAGTCGGAGCCGCTGGACGAACTGGAGGCCTCGTCTGGGTTGGCGGACTTGGCCTCGGGGCGTGGGGGCGTCGGGGGTGAACGACGAGGATTGCTTGTGGGGCAACGAGGTCGGCGGAGAGGACGCGCTTGACGGGTGGGGGTGCAGGGGCGGAGGTCGAGCCAGCAGCGATGATGACTGACCTGGACGCAGAGGGCCTGCGGGGGATGCGGGGCAGGGGCGCGCCCGCGAGGTTGGAGTGCCGCGAGTAGGAGTAATCCATCGGGGCGATGTAGGTGTTGACCACTGTGCTCATTGGGATCTGATTCTGGGGGGATAGGAATGAGCGGGCTGACGAGGGGCTGACGGAGGCGGGAGAGCTGACCTACTGCTCTATGTGGAGGGGAGAGAGGAGGGGACGCCGGGTCGGTGGTTTGGAAGCGTGGGGGGAGAGGGAGGGGGGAGGCTCAAAAGGATAATTATAGGAGGAAAGAGGATCGCAGGACGCGAGCAAAGGGCACCGAGGGCGAGGGGGCGGGGAGGAGTATACGGAGAAGGCTGAGCGATCGGAAAGAATGTCAGCCACAGTGGGGGAGGGAAACGAGGGTGGGGACACGGACCAGAAACCGTCGAGGAAGAGGCCGCGGTAGTCTGGGCGGAGACTGGGCGGGCGACGGGAGGTCCTGTTTGGGGCAGAGTGGTGAGCACGCACTGGGCGGCGTCGGGGACGGGTACGGACCTGGAGAGGAGCACAGGGCGGGGTGGCCTCGGGGCAGTCGACGACCAGCTCGGGGGAAGGGAGGTGGGGGTCGAGAGCAAGAGACGGCGGGAAATAAGCCCGGGCAAGGCGTTCGTTGGGGCGCACGTGGGCGTCTCTCCTGCAGCGTCGGACGCGGGCGATGCATCAATTGCAGCGCGTCCCCGGCCGTGGTCCAGGCTGCGGCCTGTTCACCCTTCTCGTCTTCGCCCACGCCGACTGGCCGCAGCCTATCGAGTCCGCCGAGTGGTCCACAGCTATCCCGCAGCGCGGCCACCGTTCTCAGCCTGGCTTCGCGTCTTCGCCCTCTTCCGACGCGTCCGGGGTCTGCTTCCCGCTGAATAAGACGCTTGGATATCGTCCTTTGTCCTCCTTATCTCCCCCCTGTTTTTTCGCGAGCCCGACCGGGCGTCCGAGTGTCCCAGTCAGACTCAGAGTGCGCATCGCGCGACTTTGAGGACACCTTTCCGTTGCCCGCCGCCGGAGGCCGTCAGAGACCGCGCAAGACCCTAGCTCAGGTCGTCAACCCAGCGTTCCATTTCCACATCCGCGATGGCCCATCTAATTTCGACGGCTTGCGGCGGGCCAATCGCCAGCCCAGACATTCCACTGTTGGGCACGAGCGCCGAGGCACCCGATCTCTCCTCTGTCTCGCGCGGCCCCACGCTGTCCGATCTGACGATCCAGGCGTACACTCCGCCCAAACCGGGTCAAGTCTCTTCCTTCCCCCCAGTCGTGCTGGTGAGCATCTGTGAGAATCGAACTCGGGAGGTAGTACGGTGACTCTGACAAACGCGAAGGTCTGGTTCCAGGCGGTGGGTAAGCCGCGGCCTCCGTACCTTCGTTCTAAGCTTCGGTGATTCATGACCGGTTGACCAGCCGAGTGAATCCCTTTTTGTCAGGTCGTGATCGTGCACGTTTGTGTGCACTTGGCGCGAGGGTAGGCAAAGGTGGTTTAGAGCACGTTGAAGTCATTGATTTCGGCCACGCGGCCAGCAGCGCCCAGGGATCTAGACCGTCGCTGGGCTCGATGGTTGGTATGTGGCGCATGCGGAGCACTTCCGCCGTGCATGAGCGTGGTATGTAGTCCCCGGTCCGTGGTTTCCGTGTAGCGAACTTGCGAGTCTGGGATTATCCTACTTACAACACATTGAAAGCGAATTCGAGGTATGATATGTGGTAAGCGGCCTTCAAAGATCTAGAATCTAGAGCCCTTGAAGAATGGACTGATTTGATTATATGATTGATATTTCCCTCAGCGAACCTGGACACACAACAACGAGGGTCGTGAGCACGTCTGGCGCTCAGGATCCGACCTACGTCAGAACGACGGTGGCAGTCATCGATCATCCATGACGTCATAGCAGAGAACGATTGCGTCGGCCGAAGATTCTCCACAGCCACTTCATCGACATCCAACCCAACCCAACCGCAGTCACTGCGACTTCCCAGCGGACAACGCAGGCTGATCATCTTGACAATATGTAGTACTCATTCCTTACCTAACCTGACCCCGGCGCCTCTACGTACGCTCCCATTCCGCCTCTCGCTCCCGACGTCCGAGGCCAGTACCCAATCTCAGTCGATCGTCCCTCGCCGCATCCGGGACGCCTCCCCGCCATCCTGATCCGGGAAGCAGCGTTGCCAGCGACCGAGCCCGTCTCCAGCCCGCAGACACGCGCCGACGCGCCGACGCTCCCCTTGTATGTCTCGCGCGCATCCCCCGCCGAATTCCGCCGTCGCCACCCCCGCCCTCGCGAACACACCACCCGTCTCGACACCCCCGGCCACGCGCGCCGGTCTCGACGATCCTCCCCGTCTCGCCCGCCCACCATCCCCATCTCGGCCATCGTGCCCATCGCCGTCCGCCGTCCGCCGTCCGTCACTGCGCCTGCCACGGCGCACAACGTGCCGCCTTCGACGCCGCTCTCCGCGCGCGGCCACGGGGATCGGTCCGCGCGCCCGACCGTTCCGTGCTTCCCGCATCTCCGAGACGCATCTCCGTCCGCTCGGGCACTCTGCTGTACATGCATCAAGCTCGGCGCAGCCCGACGGCAGGGGGCTTATCTGGCGCGCGGCGCGCGCCGAAGGATCCGTTGCTGGTGTCTATTCGCCCGGTTTGTCAGCGGGGGAGGGGGGACGCACCCACGTTCCTCGGAGGCTGAATATGAATGTGATCTGTCAACGGCTGTGTCAGCGCCGGCAGGAAAACGAGAACGAGGGGTGGAGTGGATGTGCAGAGAACATGTCACTCCTGACTCATCCTAACTTCGAGAATCGAATGGTGCGGTCCTCTGCAGTCATGACGTCTCCTGCGGCTGCGATTCGCACGAACTGCCGAACCACGACGTATACGGTTTGTGGGAAGCGCTGCGACGCAGCCGATGCAACGGGGACTGTTCCCGCGGAAAGGTGCAATCCGGAGCCCCCCCCGCGCCCCGTACGTCTGGCTCAGGCAAACGAGAACAGGTCAGTCACAACAAATTCACACCACCGCGCGTGCGCTCGACGACGTTTCACTGTTCAGAGAGACCGAGAAGACTGGAGACGAAACCAGCTTCCCGGCGGTCCCCTGCTCAGCTGAGATCTTTGAAGCGGGCACGTCCGGTCAGACTGGCTTGCAACGCACCGGCGCAGGAGCGCTCGTCCAACTGAGAACACGGTAGCGAAACCTGTTGCCACCGTTACGGCACTGGAATGGGGCGAGTTTGGGTCGGAATGGAGGGGCGCGTGGAGTGCGGACGCCGAGTGGAGGGGAGGAACGGGGCAGTGCGATCTACCGTCTGCAGAGGGAATCTGAAAGACGTTGAAAGTTGGAAGCGTCAGTTTCTGTGTGCATGCGTCGATGAAGGTCCGGATGGATGGTGGCGCGTGTGAGGAGGGTGGCGGTGCGCCTGGATGCTGTCGTTTCAGCGAGCGCACACGCGGGAGGCGCGCGAGGAGCGCAAGAGGTACGATGGTTGTCACAAACCGACCCAAAACGATTTTCGTATACAGAGCGCGGTGGCGTCCGCGCCCGCACTTCTAACATGCGTTCAGTCAACAGGCTCGACCCACTCCCACCGTCCTTCGCCAGGCCCTCCGCAGTGTCCTTCAGGACGATCTCGTGCCGGCCGCGAACGTACACCTACGCGACGTCAGCTGACACCGTGGTGTGAAGAGGCAGAGAAGCCGCGTACCGTCTTGTCCAGCATGCGCTGGCGGAGCGTCTTGACGCTGTCCGCCTCCACCTGCTCCTCGAGAGCTGCGAGAGGTCTTCCACCGCCTTCTCGAGATCGCTGCGGCGGCGTGAGGGGCGCACGACGCGGGGCACACGCGGGGGGACACACGCACGCTTGGATGTCCTCGAAGATCTGCTTCTTGTTCCCCGCGGCGAGGAAGTACGCCATCGCGTACGACCACTTGAGCGTCACCCGGCACTTCGTCAGCTCCTCCACCGCGTCGCGCATGAACGTCGACTGCCGCACGAGTCAGATCTCTCTCTCTCTCTCTCTCTCGCCATGTGAGGCTGCAGGCGCACCTCGATCCACGACATCTTGCTCGTCTCCTGCCACTCGACCATCTTCTCCTCCGTGCGCGCGCAGAGCTCCTCGTCGAGCCGGGCGGAGATCTCGTGGTTGTTGAACCGGTCGAAGTAGAAGAGCCACTTGTCGAGGTTCGCCTTCGCCGCCGTCTTGGCCTCGTCCGGGTCCGGCTCCTTCCACGCGTTGCACACCGCGTTGTTGTACCCGTGCACGTCCCAGTTCTTCATGCACAGCCAGCAGAACTGGAAGTTGCAGTGCCGGCACATGATCCGGCTGCCGCCCCTGCGCGTCAGCTTTCCTACACGCCGGCTCGCGGAGCGGGGAGGGAGGAGGGGCGCACGCACTTGCACCCGCCGTTCTTCTCGATGTTGTTCTCGCACTTGGGGCACGTGCGCGTGTTCGCCTTGATCCACTGGCTCGTCCCCGCGTCCTCGCGCGCGTTCCGGACCCACGCCTTCACGAACACGCACACGCACGGCCGGTGGTCCGAGTCGAGCCCGCACCCGAAGCAGAAGACGTGGCCCGCGCCGCAGCGCACCGTCGGCACCTCCGTCGCGAGCGACGAGCCGCCCCCGGACGCGCACGCCACCGTCTCCGTGCAGCCCGGGTGCGGGCAGAAGCGGAGGCCGGGGTGCGCGCCGACGTACGCCTGCCGCACGAGCTCGTGGTACCTGCGCGGGGAACCGGCGCGGTCAGCACGCGAGAGGAGCGCTCCGTCGGCGGGCCATGCGCAGACGGGGGCGTGGAAAGGGCGGGGGACCGGGGGCGCAGAGGCTCGAGGGGAGGAGAACGTCGACTCACCGCTCGTTGACCTCCGGCTCGACCAGGCGCGCGACCGCGGGCGAATCGACGACGGCGCGGCAGCCGTCGGCCATGCACCGGAACGTGCACTGGCCCTCGTCCTTGACCTTCGCGGTCGCGTACGCCTGCCAGCACGCGGCGCAGAACGCGTGCTTGCACCGGAGCGCGAACGCCGCCGCGGGCGCGTCGTCGCAGCACACCGGGCACGCGAACTCGGACGGCGGGGGGCACGGCGAGAGCCGCATGCGCTTCGCGGGGCGGGCGCCGCCGTCCGCGCCGTCGGACGGCTGCGGGGGGTCGGTGGGCTCGCCGGCGTCGGCGAGGACGCGGTCGGCGGACTCGAGGAACCGCTCGATCAGCCGGTCGGTGTTCCAGTTGAAGTGGCGGAGGAGGATGGACGCTATAGGCGACTGAAGCGGTCACGTAGAAGTCGCGCGGTGGTTTGGATCGTGGGGAGGGGTGAGTGGACGCACAGGGGGGAGGGAGGAGCACTGCACCTCAAGCCCCACTATGCTTGCGACATGGGCGATGTCGCTATCCACTAGGTCTTGCAGCTGCTGCACGGACAGACTCTTATGCTCGGGATCGCGGCTCTTCTCCTTGGCCTTGGTCGGAGGGATGGGGTCATCATCAAAGTCGGAATCATGCGTATCCTTGCCAGAAGGCGGTCATTAATACCTCGAGCCGCGGGACGCAGGACAGCGGTCGCGTACTGCAATCTCAGAGCCGTCGTCGGAGTCGTAGTAGTCGCTTCCAGGGTCAGAGTAGTCGGACATGGTGGTAGTACGGAAGCAAGGAGACGGAACGCGGCACCGAGCAGGCTGACTCTGTTGCCAGCCACTTGCAAAGCCATTATAGCACCGTTTAGATCGGAGGATAAGGATCGTTGTATTCGACGCTCTCTCACGACTACCTCGTGGCTAATGGCAACAAAGCGGCCCAGGAATGGGCGTCTCACCGCTCTGACCGACACCCGCTCTCTCATCCCCTGGCCTTGTTGTGCGTCCAGCCTCGTCGCGTGCTCCTCTCTCTTTCCTGTTGGGAGTGCATGCCCCTTCTATTTGCGCACAATGGCCAGCACGACTTCCCTCCCCGTTCTCCTCCCTACACACGCTCTTCCACCACGACAACATGACGCCTCGAAGATGGAATGGCAGCCAAAACGCAACCTAGAGGTCCCAAATCCTGCGCCGCCAGAAGATCCACGCGCCTTGGAGATGGACATGGCGCGACAAATGGCAGACGGCAAGCCTCTGAAGAAGGTGCGCCCGCGAAGGACGGTCGACTACGGTGGATCCATGGGCAGATGGGCATTGGTGAGTTCGTGCTATATGCGCGCTCGCGTCCCGCCTTCTGACGATTGCGGGCACTAGTTGCGCAAAATGCGGCCGACCGGAACGTACGTGCCGCATCTGAGGCCGGCGCCGCCGTACATCATCGACGTAGGGGTGGAATCTTGGGCGTGTACGGAGTACAACGCGAACTCAATATATTTTGTGTGCAGCTCCTGCCCCCGAAAGCATACCCTGACAACCCTTCAACGTCCCTGTGCACGAAGTTCGTGCATACATCCACCAACAAGATCAGGTGTCCTGTGAATTGCGTGGTGGTACGTCGCGTGGCGAAATGTCCCACTTCCTTCACTCATCGCTCACGCACCTCGCAGTGGACACCAGAAGCAAGGCGGATCCTGACGGGCTCGACCAGCGGGGAGTTCACGCTATGGAACGGCCTCACGTTCAACTTCGAGACGATCCTGCAGGCCCACGACTCCGCCGTCCGGACGATGCAGTTCTCGCACTCGGGCGCGTTCCTCGCGTCCGCGGACCAGAACGGCGTCATCAAGTACTTCCAGCCCAACATGAACAACCTGACGCAGTGGACGGGGCACCGCGAAGCGATCCGTGGGCTCAGTTTCAGTCCGGACGACACGCGGTTCGCGACCGCCAGCGACGACTCTACCATCCGGTTGTGGTCGTTCGAGGAGCAGAGGGCAGAGCGGACGTTGACAGGTGAGTTTTGGTTCTGAAGCCCGTCAACTATATCCAACGGTGTCTATTAGGACACGGGTGGGACGTCAAGTGCGTCGAGTGGCACCCGAGCAAGGGCTTGCTCGTCTCTGGAAGTAAAGACAACATGATCAAGTTCTGGGACCCTCGATCAGCAACAGTGCTCTCTACCCTGTAAGTACCGTGCTCCTCCCTTTGCGCGTATAAATGAAGCATGTTGTCACGAGCGGGTCCATCTTCCATGCTTTGTTCTCCACGGCTAACGCGCATATAGCCACTATCACAAAACACCGTACAAGCTCTCGCCTGGTCGCCCAATGGCGAGCTCGTGGCCAGCGCGTCGCGCGACCAGACCGTCCGCGTATTCGACATCCGCACCATGAAGGAGCTCCGCCTTCTCAAGGGTCACAAAAAGGAGGTCTGCTGTGAGTGTCGTCCCCTCCCGGCTCCAAGCCCCGCGCTCACTCGTCCAACCCCAGCCGTGGCGTGGCACCCCGTGCACCCCGTTCTAGTCTCCGGCGGCTCCGAGGGCTCCATCCTCCACTGGGACCTCTCCTCCTCCTCCGAGCCCCCCGCGACCCAAGACGCCTCACACCAACCCGGACCCCGCGCGACGCTCTCCCAGGCGCATGACTCGAACGTCTGGGCGCTCACCTACCACCCGCTCGGGCACATCCTCGTCAGCGCCTCGAACGACCACACGACGCGCTTCTGGTGCCGCGAGCGCCCCGGCGACGCGTCCTCGGTGTTCTCTGGGGGCGGCGAGAAGCCGCCGGAGGTCACCGACACGTCGGCCAGGACGAGGACGAGGAGGCGATGGTGCCCGGGTTCGGGAACGGGCCTCCGGGGTGGGCGATGCAGGAGGAGGGGCCGAAGGCGGGGGCGGGCCCGGGCGCGCCGGCGGCGGCGGGTGGGCTGCCTGGGCTCGGGGGCTTTGGCTCGGCGGACTGCGCGGACGATGTCATCCCCGGGTTCGGTGGGGTGGATGGCTCGGGCTCGGCTTCGGGCTCGGCTTCGGCTTCGGTGGCGGGGAGGCAGAGCGGGCCTCTGCCGTCGCAGGAGGACATGTTCGGTCACGGCGGGCCAGAGGATAGCTTCGACGGTGGGCGGAATGCGAGTGGAAGTGCGGGCGGACGGGGTCGGAGATGGGGCCGTGGAGGCGGAGGCGGGGCGGAGGCGGGTATAGGGATGGACACGGTGGAGGTGGAGGTGGAGGGTTCGGTGGCTCTCGTCGCGGACGACATTGATGGTCCGTGCTCTCGCTCCTTGTTAGTTTGTGAGTCTCTCTCATTCCGCGCGTGTACTAGGCCTTTACTGGATGCGTAAAACGACTTCTGCGGGGTGTAGCTCCTCCGTTCCCTCTTCATTCACCATCGGCTTTGGTATACAGTTTTGAATTTATCTGAGGTACCTTGTTTGTTTTTTCGGAGCGAACGGAGGAGCAGGAAGGCGAGGGGAGCACGGTTTTGCAAAGGCCAGAGATTTCGTCGTCAGTACTTGCAGCTAGTTAACACAGTCTTGAGAGTCACAGTCTCGTGATCAAACGGTCACACCGTCGCGTTGCGAGCGAATGACGAATCTGCCGCTTCTAATAGTCTATGACCAACGGGTAAGCATATGCACGCATATAAACCCAGATGCACAGATTCGGCCTCTACCTGTCGCTGCCCGCAAGATGTCTCCCGTTTCTACAAGGATCCTCGACCACATCGTTCACCTCACCCCGCCGGGCACGCTGCCCGCAGCGTCGAAGCATTCCGCCAACTTGGTTTCACGTGCGTACCATGCGTTTATTGTCGAAGGCCGAGTGCAGCTAATTCTATGGTCATCACAGCGTTTCTCCAGGAGGGACCCACGCCGGCGGCGCCACCGCCAACGCCCTCGTCATATTCCCCGACAGGACGTATCTGGAGCTGCTGCACTTCACCTCGCCCCCACCACCGCACAGCGACCACCCGTGGGGCAAGAAGCAGCCCGGATGGATCGACTTCGCTTCCTCGGCAACGACGGGAGCCCCTCCATATCCGCGACGATCAACTCGCGGGCGGGGCCGAGGGCAGCGACGTGCGGTACGAGCCCGAGGCAACGGCGGGCGGGTGCGAGAGGACGGGAAGGTGCTCAAGTGGCTCATCAGCGGGCCTGGGACGCGGACGCCAGGGGCAGGCTGCCGTTCTTCTGCGGGGACCTCACTCCTCGTGAGTGGCGGGTGGGTGCTGCCACTCTCGACTGAGCGGGCGATGTTCGCTGACGGGCGCACAGGTGCCTGTGGAGCCAGCGTCCGGGCGGAGCACGAAAACCTGGCTTGGGGTTGCCCGCGTGACGCTGCTGGTTGACCCTGCGCAGCTGGATAACGTGCGAAACAGTTGACGTCCGTAGTGGGTGTATCACCCGGACCGCGACAGAGGTGGAAGTCATATGGGATCTCGACCCCCAACCGTCAGCCTCTTCGCCAGCAAGCGATCGGTCGTTCTTCGTGCGGCGCAGAGCGACGAGGAACGGGAATATGTTCACATGCGGGGAGCTGGATTTACGAGCTGGGAGTCCGAGTTCCGCGAGGAAAGGGTAGAGACAAAATGGGGACACCTTACGGAAGGTAGCCTGGATCGAGGACACCTCGTAGAGGATTTACCAGAAGCGCAGACCGTTTTGGAACCCGATCTAACCTGAGCGATTTTGACCGGCCACTTGGCGGTGAAGCGCTCATATCGCACCAGTCTGGACCGATTGCTACTATTTGTGTGCGTGTACAGGATGCTCCGTCAATGCCGACGTGACGTTTCGTGACACTATAGCTAGCTGTTCGGGCGAATGAGAATAAATCCATCCAGTTATACTTTGCCGCAAGCGCCAAGCGACCCGGCAGACGTACGACGTGTACTGAGAACATGATGGTGCAGGGAGTCAAGTCATTACACACACTCGCACTCACCGAACCCAGCCGAGAACTCCCAGTACTTCTCCTCCTCTTCCACATGCCAGAACCCCCTCACGTCAAACGCGCCGAACATGTCCTCCGTGCACGACATCCACTCGTACTGCGACACCAACGGCCGCAGCAGGCATTCCAACTGCGCCCGCTCCTTTGGCACCTCCGTCTCCCACTGTGGTGGTTGCATTCGCCTTTTTGAGCGGCGCTTCAGGCACCGCGGCTGGACGACAAGCCGCTCGAGCGGCACGCCCATATCCCTGCGCGCGATGAGCAGCTCCGCGAGTGCGGCACCAAACTCAGCGACCGCGAGCTTAATGGCTGAGGCGGTCCCCTTCTCCTCCGCGTCGCTGTAGTCGCTGTCGTTGCCGTCGTCGCTGTCGTCGCTGTCGCCGCCGTCGTCGCTCTCGCCGTACAGACGGAGGCCGTTGCCACTGTACAGACGGGGGCCGTTGCCGCCGACATTCGTGCTCACCGCGAGAGTGCGGAGCGCGGGGCAGACTGGCTGGCCGGGGCGTCGCAGCGCGGAAGTGAGGATCTGGACGAGCGCGTGCGGCGGGCCCGCGGACTGGATGTCGCCCGACGGCCTCGGGCAGCCGTGGGCCCGATCGCGGAGAGGCGCAGCTTGAGGGTGGCCAGTACGGGGAGATGGTCCAGGACCGGCACGAACATCTTCGGGTCGAGGTAGGGCACGTCGAGGGTGAAGGTGGTGACGTTCGTGAGGAGCATTTGGGTGTGGAGGTGAGAGAACAGGGAATGGATCCACGGGTGGACGTTGAGGCGCTTCCGAAGCTGTGCGTGCCTTCGAGCCAGAACCCGCTGCGGTCCGTCTGGAGGGCGACGTGACACCAGTCGAGGGAGGTAGCCACGCGGATGTCGAGATCGGTGGCGCCGCGGACGGCGGGGAGGCCGTTGAGTTGAAACGCGCTGGTATGCCAGAGTTTGCTCCTGGGCATGCGAAGGGAGGCGCCTCTGGGAGTCGGAAGGCATGATAATTTCTGCGGTTGCGAGGAACGACTCGCTGATGACGAACGACTTCAGGCTCTCCATAGGAAGAGGTTCCACAACTGTGTCTCGGCGAAAGTGACGGAGGTTTTTCAGGTGGAGATGCTGTAGGCGAGGGGTTTGCCGAAGAACAGAAATGAGGACAGAAGGCGTGGCGACAACGTAGGGGAGGGCCAGCAAGAGATGAGTCAGGTTGGGGAAGTGGTTGACAGGAAGCCATCCGCACATGTTGACGAGTGCGAGTCCTTCGAGAGGAGAAACTTGGTCCGCGAAAAGCATCTTGCGTTCCACGACGCGGCCCATAAGGTTGCTGTCCTTCAGTTCGTCGTAAAGAATGGTGAGAGATTTTAGGCAGGGAACTCTGATATCAAGCAGCCACGACGGAACTGCATGCCCCATTGATGGTAATTCAACATCAAGGCGACGAAGGCGAGAGCTGACAGCTGTGATGGCGCGGGAAGTGCTGGAATGGTTCTTCGCACGATCAGAGTCAGAGACGCGACCAGTCCAGGGGAACTGGACTACTAGAGAGAGTGGCTTGTCTGTGAAAGCTCTTGGAAATGTAGATATCGCCCGTACTGTGCTGGGAGGCTGGCGTGTGTCCAGAGCTCAGATAATTGAAGAGCGACTTGACGCCATCTTCGACAGACGCGTGTCAGAGTGACGAGGAATTCGAACGCTTTCCCATCTATCTTCGGTGTCGTCGTGTATATCCAGTATCGCGAGCTTTTTTCTGTCTTCAGTGGCGATACGAAAATCTCAGTGATAATCTCGTTCGGAAGGCGGAATACGGGCGCGGAGTATGGACCGACTGTGTGAAGCTTTCCGGAGTCTTCACACGGTGATGCTGTAGTCTTCTGAAGCATGGACCCCAGGACTTGAGCTTTCGGTCACTACAAATACCGTCTGCGATCAGTTAGAGATCTTCCTGACACTACGTGGGACTCTACCCGAGTGCCACCCCGCGAGCATGGTGGTATCCCTTTTTATCACGTCGTATGGTCTTCGCGCATTTATTTGAGGGGGAGTCTGCTCCAGACGGCGGGATTTTCTTTTCATGACCGACAGTAGATGAGCCACTTGAGTGAGCTGATGAGTGATGTTCAAGTACCAGTGGAACTCGAATTCAACCGGGCTTGGGCCTGCCACGCGACTCGTCGAGGCTGCTGACAAAGCCAGTGATGCCATGGCGACTACTTACTAGAGATAAGTATGCTTATCTTATCGCTAACCGACTCAAGCGCTCAGGGCTGCCATCGCGCGCCAGTGCAACCGATGCGCAGTATAAAAATGCTCCGAAGCACCACATCAGCAAAGTAGGTGCAGAAACGATAGCGTATGATCGTGCACTGGGGCATTTGTAGCGTACGGTAGTTAGTGCTAGCGAAGACAATAGAAGGTAGATTAGTATCCAAAGAATGCAGTATCCCGTATTGTACGGCCGTCTGCTTCTTCCGCTATCAACTGATGATCGATTCTCGCGGGCAGGGCTATCAGGTCTGAGTGCGCGCGCGACCGTATATCGGTCATCTGTGGCGCATGAGATGATAGCGCTACACGATAAGAGGTCAGAGTTAGCGGAGGAGATGACAGAGAACCTACAGCACCCTGCGGAAGATTATCGTCTTCCGTCGTACACTGGGGCTCGCATCTAATCACACATATATGGTTCAATCGCGCAATAATCCATTTGGGGTAAATATGAAACAGCGGGTATTCTACACAACGCACACATTAGCAGAACAAAGAACTTACGTAGTCGGTGAATCGTGATGTAGCCGAGTACTTGAAGCCTCTCAACCAGCACATCTCCCGAATTGAAGGAAGTGTTCCCTATCGTGAGTACTATCGAAGTGGTCAGTAACGGCCTGTAGAGAATTCGCATCTAGAGATTGCTTACCTGATAGAGGAATCAGTGTGGAGAGCGCAGAAAGGTGGGTTGAGTGCGGCGGGATAGACAGGTCGGGCACCATGGGCGCGAAAGGGTTAATTGGTTGGGGGCAGGGAGGTGGTCGCCTTGAGCGTAGATGCTCGCGTCTTCATTGTCTTCGCTCCCTCACTCCTCACCATGCTCTTCCTGCGGCTGCGTCGCAAACGGGGGAGGGGAAGGGGGTGTGAGGCTGAAGGAGAGGTCAGCGGGAGCGGCGATGGGGAACGCGGAGGAAGAGAGACGCATCCACTGGGTGAACTGGAACGCCTTCACGAGCCGGATCGTCTCCTCGACCGAGCGGTTGATTGGGAGGTTATTGATCGTGATTGCTTGTCCAGCCCCACCGAACGCACGATCAGCCGTCGAACGTATGTTGCTCCAACTTTACGGACGCACCTGAGGATACCTTCATAGAGTCGATGAGAAAGAGCCCGCGGAGGGCGATCATGCCCTCGTCCTCGATGAAGACGCCGTAGTCGTGAGAGATTGACATCATGTCGGGGCGCGCGATGAGCAGGAGGTCCGGGCCAAGACTACCCAGCTTGCGAGTACAGCGAGTCGATCGAGGGCACGCGAATTGGTGATAGGTCAGTGGTTACCGACGGAAGCAACGTTGAGTCGGTGACACTGTCGGCAAGGCTGAGGAATCAGTTTGAAGAGGAGAAGAGGCGGAAGGGGATATGTTAACCAAAGTTCACACCTCGTATGGACGGTGGCTCATCACATGTGACCGACCCGCCGCTATAAGCGCCATAACTTGAAGCCTCGCGTTCAGGAGGTGCACCGAGCTCACCCCGTTGCGAACCACACGTCGTGACTCGTGTCGAGTCCGCAGATGCGGAAATGTAGAGAGAGGGGGGTCGTGTTGGCTTCGTGGAGGTGGAACCTAGGGCGCAGAGTGGCGGCCGTGAGGGCGACGACGTCTGCCACGAGAGGGTGTTGAAAGCCATGTCGATGTCGATAGAAGTGTGAGTACGGTGAACCAGATGCTGGGAGCAGAGAATGATGAGGAACTCACCACGTCTTGATACATGGTCGTGCGCGAGCGTGAGTGGCACATCGCACTTGGGGGATGATGACGGTCGCGGGTTGAGTCCAGTAATAGGCGCGCATGCCCGCACATGCGCCCATGTCTCGGAACAACCGAGAGGAGGTCAAAGCGGGACGCCACTGTGACGCCGCCGCATCGGGTCACAACAATTAGCAAGAAATCACCGTAAGCAACTTCCTTTGGACTTCATAATGTCGCTACCAACACGGACCTCCATATCAGTAAGTCTCCACAGCGATATATATCTTGACTTAACTCTCTACCTACTCACTGCCCTCGCCCAGTGCCCAGTGCGGGCGTTTGCCGCGCTGCTCGCGACGACGATGGCGTTGAACAGAGCGCTTCGCTGATCCCCGTAGTGGTGGTCCGCGGAGTAGGCAGGCTTGCTCCTGCCATCGCCCGCAGGCCTCCAGCATGGCCCGACGATCCACATGGTCACCATTTCGGCCTTGAGCGCAGTGGAGGTGCCGTCAACCCGCGCAGGGTTGAAGTCATCGACGACAAGAATTGCAATGCGGCGTGGTTTGATCGTTGGCTCGCGGAGGGCGAAGGCGGCGAGCTGGGGGAGCTTCGCGGAAAGAGGGTTCGGCGTCGGGCCACGCGGGTTTAGAGGAGAGTCGAGACGGGCTCGCCGACGTTCTGGACGACCTGCTTGGCGAGCTCGAAATCGACATTGTTGAGCAGCTTCAATTACGTGTTGTATGCCTACAGGTTGCCAGTGGGAGAGCTTGAAGAGGCCTGACTTGGCGGAGAGAATGGAATTTAACAAAGAGTGCATTGAATAGCATGTCTGGCGGCTGGTATCAGGGACGTAGAAACACAGAGGATAGACGTACAGGTGTTCACCCCGCACATCATTCGATAAGAGCGCGGGATTCTACGGTCGGACATGGCCCACATAACCATGTGTGCGAATGAAAAGCGGCATGCCCTGAGCGAGCGTCGCGGTGACGGCGAGGTGCGACCTCGCTATAGCTCGCGGTACGTACAGAAGCGGATAAAAGCATCGACGTACCACGCTCCCCCCAGGAACCCTGGACGTTGCTGAAGCGCACATGGCTACAACGGGCGCATGCGTATACTTGGCCGCCCTATCGGGGCACCTAGGGCAAGCGAGATAGCCCGACACGGTGTGATTTAGACGTCCACCATGAGAGGGGGTGACCAGCGCACCTTGGAATACCCATGCGCACTGGTCTCACGAGCACGGACTACGCGCTGGGCGTAGGACGAGCCAGGTTGCGATGCCCAAACGACCCCGCCGTGCGATGCCATATTTCTCCTGTATATTTCACGAGCTCGCACTCGCATGTGAGCGTCGTGCGGAAGGTCGAGGTCCTCCAGGTGAGTGTCATGGTTTTGCTCCCGCGCATATTCTGCCACCCCGAGAGTGAGGACTTCGTTCTATGTGCAATGAACTATTTGCTCCCGCCTCGCTGTCTGGGGACTGTGTCGCTTCAAGGAACGCAAGGGGGAGATGACATGCGCACCTCATGGGAAACAATGCTCAAATGAGCAAGGACACGAGTCGATGTTCCGCGTTTGGATCGCGTGTCCCACTTTAGAAGCAGACATTCTGATGAAGAAGAGGATTTTCATAGCACGACGAGGTGCCGCAGAGAAGCGAAAAAGAAGAAGCGTCAAGAACAAACTGGGGGAACAGAGGAGGATGGGAGGAGGCAAGGTGGGACTCGCCGTTGCCGGCGTCGGATGGCAGCTGAGGACTCTGCGGCCCGTAAGCGATTGAACAGGCGCCCGCGCCGACGTCCATCCATCCTCGCGCCCACCGCGTTCTCTGCCGCGCACACTGTTCGCGTCCTTGCAAATCGAATGTATAGCTCAATACGAACCTCTTATGCACCCCACGCGCCCCATGATTCAAATATTCACCCTTGAAGGAGCGCATGATCATCGACGATCATCGACTACAGCTTTCTGTTTAAGCTACTAGTGCCGGTAGTAAATGCACCATATCCTGTATGCGGCCACAAAATGCGATCAAATTTCATAGCAAAGACGAATGAATGTCAGTTGCTGCCGTTCTGCTACCATCATTTGTCGTGCAGACAATAGACGACCTGTCCCGATATGGCGGTGTCGCGTGCTATCGGGCGCTACCGTGGAAAACACCTTTTGCTGATGCATGCTATTGGAAACAAGGTACTCAACCCTGCAGGCCACCGCCTTAGACAGATTCTCGAAGGCTGAAGGTAGGAGGGATGACACTCATCCGTGCGCCGAGAATCTGCCCATTGAATTACTGTAAGAGACAAGTTGTCGTGTGCGCATTCGCCATCCAACTCAAAGATCCTCTCTGATTCCTCTCTCCCCGACTGAATTCAACCTAGCCGATGTATGGCGGGCCGTGCACGGCTGGTTCGAGGCGAACGCTACGGGCCCCCTCTTCCTATATTTTAAGGTATTTAAGTCGTGGCGCCACACGAACTTGGAACCAGAAAGCCCATGCTCATCTGTTCCGCAGGATGTCGACAATGAGTGGGTCCGTGCCCCGCGCGACTACTTCTTCGCGTTCCTCCAGTTCTGCGCGAAAGTGCGAGCGCGGCGGGTCTGGACAATAGACCATGGCGACGCTAACCTGAGCTAGTGCGTCCCTCCGAGCACACTGGCTGTGCCGCTGTGACGAATCTCGCGATTGGGTAGGGCTGACTAGTGCGTGTGAACAGCACTCGGCCGGGCGAGGAACCGCCCAACAGCAAGATACTCGAGTTCTTGGACCCGCTCCGGCGGGGACTAACGCCGAAGAAGGTCTTACAGGTGCGTTGACCGCATCGTGCTTGAATTCGCTGCTCACATCGTCGAGCGGCGGCAGAGGCACACAGAGTACCTCAACGCGGTCGCTCGGCTCGAGGCAGAGGGCGTCGGGGACAGGAAGGCGGAGATGTTCGAGCTCATCATGCTCGAGACAACACCCGAGAAGCAGGGCCGGGGCTACGCGAGCGCGCTGGTCAAGGCATTGAACGATTTGGTGAGTCTCAGCTCGCCGAACTCGAGAGTATTGGCGCGAGGACTGACATGTGATCGAGGCTGACGCCGAAGAGCGGGCGGTATGGGTGAGGACGTCCGACGCCTCCGGATTCTATGCCACGCTGGGCTATGTAACCGTCGCCCATGGGATGATTGCGGAAGACAACCCGGAGTGGGACGGACCGCCGGTGGATATTTACATCGTGAGCAGCGCGTACTCTTCATATCCGCCAACAACTAACCGACCTTGTCTCTCAAGATGATCCGCGAAGTCACGAGAAAGTAGCTGTCAGAATACTTAACCTGCTGCACGAGTGTAGCACGCTGCAGCTAGAAAGCTTTCGGTCTGCTGTCACAGACATCACAGTATCGCGAATAACCATCATCGTTGTGTCCAGTAAGCCTCAACAGTTACAGTATCGGTACATTCAATCTGAGTCCATTAGTCCGACACAATGTCCTTAATCCGGACGTTCCTAGGTCGAAAAGACCATCAACCTCTTCAATTATTCTCTGATGTTCCTATGCAAGCATCAGTCAAATATTTTCCGACCTGGCGAACGGCCCACAGGCTCACCTTCAAGCGCACGCCTCAGCAGGCGCGCGGGCGAACGTCGCGTCGATGCGCCCGAGCTGCGCCGCCCGCCCGTTCGTGAGCACATTGAGGGCCTTCTCCGCGATGTTGAACCCGCGTCCGGCGGTGTCGACGAGGGTGACGTTGATGTTTTTGCCCTCGTAGTAGATCGTCCAGCACGAGCCGCACTCCGTGCTGTTCCAGCCCGGGACGGGGAAGCCGCCGCCGATGTAGGGGTAGTTGGGGAGGGAGGCGAAGATGGTGTAGCCCTTGGTGACGAGCCCGTTCACGCCGTTGGAGCAGGCGACGCTGTTGAGCGAGCCCCTGGGGTTGTCGTAGGTGTTGTCGTAGGTGACGGGGACGGTGTCGGTGCGAGCACCGGGGTGGGCGAGGGCGGTCGGGGCGAGGAAGGCGGCGAGGAGGGCGAGGGAGGCGATCTTGAACTGCATGGCGAAAGCGAGGAGTGTAAAGTGTGTGCTGCAAGGAGGGAAGTCGAAGTAGAACTTGCACTGTTGGACACAGGGCGAGTTCGGACGCCATTTATACTGCAGCGACCGTCTCGCTCCTCCACCACATGACCGTCGTGCGCCCCGCCCGTCGGGGCACACTCGCCGTGGAGTTGAGGTCGACGGCGTCCAGAGCCCACAGCCGAGACGGAGAGAACTAGGCAAGGGAATACAATTCGGACATACTGCGAGCGGACGGAGGCAGAAAGGTCGCGCGGCGCGTCCATCTCTAGTCTGGACTGGAGCCACTGTCATGTGCAGCACCGCGGCTGTATTGCCATGGTACGCGCATGTGCACCTCCCTGAGAATCCGTGTTGAATAGGCGTCGGTCAAGAGCGGCCGTGGCACACACCTGTGAGCCCAGCTTGAGCCTAGCACCCAATGCTTCCTATGAAAGCTGTTCTCCCCCGGTCCTTGGCTTCATTTCGGCGTTCGCTGCGTTCTCGTTACGAACCTTCGCCCAATGCACAGAGTAAGCACGCGCAGTGCTTATGCGCGTCAAGGAACACTGTCTTGTCCGTGCGTCACAGGTCAAGTGCTGAAGACGGCCCGTCAATACAGAAGAGGAGCTGAGGAGAGGAGTTCGACACGCAGAGAACGAGATGGCAGAAAAAAGAGGTAATTTTCACGGTTCTGCAGGGAGATGTGATATGAGATATGATTGGGCGAAGAGGAGCATCGTCGTGGAAGAGGAACAAGCTGCGTAGGCTCAGCCGCTCAGGTGGACTGGTTGAGCCCTAACCCTACCCTCGGGTCTCCATCACGTCATGAGTCAGTCAACACCGGAAGAAGAGGGGCAGCGAACTTGCTTCAGCTCACTCACCATCTCGCCCTTGCTAGGCTTTCCACCGTGCTTAGACGGGCAACCCACTCCTGCAGAGATTTTTGCAGACTTATTCGTGAACTCCGTTATGCAATTTGCTCACACCCACCCAGACCCACCCTCGATGACTCATGAGCGCCCAGCCAGCAAGAAGGTCAGGCGCGCACTTGTCCCTTAGATGTGTCCTGAGCTGATTATATAGAAGAACCAGACATCTTACTGTTTTCTGCGCCATGCCGAAGTACTGCGTCACGCGGTACATAGAGGGCCTTAAAGTGTAAGCTTAAGCTTTCTGTTACTCTATCAAGTGTCTTGCCAATCAAGTTCTAGTGGTAGCATCACAGCGGATACACGCATGTGGGTAGTTCGCCAATGCCCCACTGAACACTCTGGTATGAGATAATTCTCTCACGAGAGCCATCACTTCGCGGGACCTTTCCGAGGCATGTGTCAGTGCGTGAGGTCGATGATGTTGTGCGGCGGAAATCCTGCGGAGCTCCCTCCTTCTTCCCGATCCCCATCATCTCTCTAGCCCACATAGCCCCTTCGCGTATTCGGGTGAGCCGTGTCGAATATCCACATCCCCACACCGAGGTGAGCGTGGACGTAAATATCGAGGTGACGCCGGACACTGATCTCTGCATCTCATACATCCAGTTCTCGCCTGGTCTGGTGCGCAGATTTCCACAACGAGATCTCACGACCGTACTTCGCCCGGGTCACGATGGTCCCACCTGGGTCCTGATCGACCGCTTCTGGTTAGAGGAAAACAGCTAGTACGTCCATCTTCAGGGTCTTTTGAGTGCTAGAAGCATCGATAAAGTTCGAGTCGAGGGTGGGAGCCCGCTGCTGGCTAATACCAGTCAACTACGTGGCTCCTGCCTATCGTGCACCGGCGAGTTAGAGCAGGTTAGAGCGCACCCCGATGAGAGTTATTCCGAGAATCTCTAATCCCGGACAGTTGCAAAATGTGCCTGGTGACAGGTGGCAGTCGGACCACACAGTACATTGTCGGGGATGGCGATCGCCGCGTCGCAATCGGGAATCCGAGACAGCGGTGGCTGATCTTACGGAAATAACCATTGCGAATGGCGTGGGCGGCGGGCAGGAGACAGAGCGGATGGTGGCAGAAAATCTCCAGGCGCGCGCTGCTTCAGGTTGACGCGGAAAAGGTCACGTGATGATGCGTCCGCGCCCTGAGGGGTTTTGGCCGTTCGTTCGTCTGCGCAAACGAGGCTCGGGTGGTCCAATCACGGTTGCCCATGTGCGATTCTCAGTTGACAGAGTTCTTCCGATAGGGATGCTCCGGTCTCGACAAAAATTGGAGGTCGTTTCGTGTCCGTCGGAGCCCGAAGTCTCCCTGCGACCCCGCTTCGCCTTAAATCCCTCGGGCCTCGCATTCCGTCCTCCCGCTCCCGCTCCCTCTTCCTCCTCTACGCGACCCCCTCCTCGCGTAGCGCCATGGACGCCCACGACCCCACGGAAGAGCCTCGCCACGACGACGCCCCGGTCGCGACCCGCGCCGTCGCTTTCGAACCCGAACATGGCGACGAGGTCGACGAGAAGGCCCCCCACGGCCTACGCCCCAAGGGAGTTGAGATGAAGAGGGAGATGACAAAGGAGGACAAGGAGCTCGCAGCGGCCGGTTATGAGCACCTCGACCAGGCGAAGGCGGATGCGCAGGGCGACGGTAAGCTCGACGATGTGGACATCACCGAACACAAGCTCGCGTTCAAGGACCTCGAGGCCGCGCTCGACACCACCTTCGACCCGAAGCAGCCCGCGATGTCCCCGGGACTGAATGCAGACGAGGCGAAAGCCCGGCTTGGGCGCGATGGCGCCAACATCTTGACGCCTCCCAAAAAGAAGTCGGCGCTGCGGAAGGTACGGCATCTTTGTGTGACCCATGTCCGCATCCTTCACTCATGTGTCGTGACGGACAGTACTACGACTGCCTCATGACGATGTTCAACATCCTGCTTATCCTCGCCGGTATCCTGGAGTACATCCTGCTTGGCATCAACTTCAAGGTAAGTTCGCATTGCACCCATGCGAATCGTACTAACGTGCCCCGACCCAGGAAAACTTTGCCAACACTTATCTCGGCGGCATCCTGATAGGCGTCGCGTTCCTCAACGCGCTCATCGAATTCTACCAGCTCCAGAAGTCGGAAGCCATCCTCGCTTCTTTCCTCGCCATGATTCCCCCCTCGTGTCGCGTGGTCCGCGACGGAACGCTTGCGACGGTTCCCGCTGCGGAATTGGTTAAGGGTGACCTCGTGCTGGTGGTAAGTCCCATGGTGTCCGGACACACAGGTCTGGACTCCGGTTCTGGACCATCCGCTAAGCGCTTGTACGTGTTTCAGCGCTCGGGCGACAAGACTCCCGCCGATTTGGTTCTCTTCGCCGCGTCGGACTTGAAGATTGACAACTCGAGTTTGACGGGAGAGTCCGAGCCCCAGGAGCGCTGTGCACGCCCCAACGGCGTCGACTCTCGTGTCGTCGAAGCTGAGAACTTGGTACGTGTGAAGCCTCACGTCAATCCAGCCGCCTGAAGTTGACGTTCTCGACATCAGCTGTTCAACTCGACACTCGTGGTCAACGGTGAAGGGTGGGGAGGTATGTGGCGTGATTGGCCTTCCATGCATGAGGTCTGACGTTCGTGGAACAGTCGTCGTGCGCACCGGTGACCACACCCTGATTGGTGCGCATATTTTGCTACCTGACACGCCAGGTCTCACGCTTATGCGGATTTTCAGGACAAATCGCTGCGCTTACTGGCAATGAAACCGGCAAGAAGAGCCCCCTGGCCACCGAGATGTCAGTCATGTGCATTTTGTTGCTCGCTGTCTCCAACTGACGATGTTGCCAGTGGCCGCTTCGTTATGATGGTGTCCGCAATCGCCATCGCCTTTGCCATCGTCTTCTTCATCGTCGGTATCACCACTGCCTACAAAGGCCACGCAGAGCAAAACGTGACATTCGCGGTGTCGATCCTTGTGGCATTCGTGCCGAGGGTCTGCCTTCCGTCGTTACACTTCTGTGAGTGCTGAGTGCTCGCGTCTGGACGTTGCGCTAACCTTCGTGCAGGTTGTCCATCGCGGCGAAGCGCATGGCTGCTCAGAATGTTTTGGTGAAGGACCTTCAGGGCGTCGAGACACTCGGTGCGTAATCCGCCCTAACAGTGGAAGTGCGCCACAGCTGACGTCATTTCAGGGTCGCTCACTCTTCTCGCCACCGACAAGACTGGGACCCTCACCCGCAACCAGATGACAGTGACGAACCTGTGGTCCGGCCTGCGCATGTTCTCCGCCTTCCAGTCGAACAACGACTCGGAGGAGACCGAGTCGTTCGCGCTCGACGCGCCGGGCATGCGCGAGATGACGGACATCGCGGCGCTCAACTCGAACGTCAAGTTCGACAAGACGGACGTGCCGTTCGACCAGCGCAAGATCCTCGGGGACGCGACCGAGACCGGGCTCATCCGCTTCGCCGGCAAGTACATCCCCGACTTCGACGCGTACCAGAAGGCGCACCCGCACGTGTTCGAGATCCCGTTCAACTCGTCCAACAAGTGGGCGCTCGTCATCCTCGAGAAGCCGCACAAGACCGGGATCCTGACCGCGTACATCAAGGGCGCGCCCGAGCGCGTGCTCGCCAAGTGCACGACGTACCTCCAGGACGGCAAGGAGCTCCCGATCAACGACGAGTTCAAGGCGGCGTATGACGAGGCGTACGACGTGGGTACCTCTGCGCGCTGTGTTTCGCGCGTCGCTGACACTACCTTCGACAGTACATGGCGTCCGTGGACACCGTGTCATCGCGTGCGCGCAGAAGCTCCTCCCCGGCGAAGTCTACGATGCCAACCACGAGTTCTCGAAGAACGATGGCAACTACCCCTCGACTGAGTATACGTTCTGCGGCCTGATCTCGCTCGAGGACCCGCCCAAGCACGGCGTGCGCGAGGCCATCGGCACCCTCCGTCTCGCTGGTATCAAGGTGATGATGGTCACCGGCGACCACCCGAAGACGGCGGAGGCGATCGCACGCAAGATCAACCTCATCCTCGGCGATACCAAGGATACACTCAGCAAGAAGACCGGTCGGCCCGTGGAGGAGATCTACGACGACGAGGTCGACGCGATCGTCATCCATGGTGATGACATCGATGCTCTGCAGGGCTGGCAATGGGACCAAAGTGAGCTGTGCACCTGGAGTGTTGAGCGTCGTGCTGATATCGTTCTTAGTTTTCTCCAAGGATGAGATCGTGTTTGCGCGCACGTCCCCGCAGCACAAACTCGAGATTGGTGAGTTCCCAGGCTCTACGTGACACTCAGCGACTGATGCCTCTGCAGTCAAGCGCGCGCAGGCTCTCGGTCACATCGTCGGAGTGTACGTCCTAGATTATATATTCTGTCAACGTAGCTGACCTCGCACGCAGTACCGGTGATGGTGTCAACGACTCTCCCGCGCTCAAAAGGCGGACCTTGGGATCGCTATGAACATCTCCGGTTCTGACGTTTCCAAAGAGGCCGCGAACATGATCCTGCTCGACGACAATTCGCCTCGACCGTCAGTGAGTAACGACTTCGCCCTATGATCATGCGTATGCTAACGCTCTCGCAGAGGGTGTGCGGAGGGCCGTCAGATCTTCGTCAATCTGAAGCGCTCCATCCAGTACACCATCTCGCACAGTACTCCGGAGGTCATTCCACAGTTGCTTGTACGTTCATTGTTTCCAAAGTCGGGCATACGCTAATGCGATGCTGTAGATGTGGTCGTTCCCGTCCCTCTTCCTCTCTCCGCCATCCTCATTCTCGTTATCGACCTTGGCTTCGAGCTCTTCGTGGCACTTTCGTTTGCATGGGACAAGCCGGAAACGAAGGACGGTCTCATGCGCATGTCGCCTCGCAAGCCTGGTGCGTCCCTTGAGTATTCGTCTGTTCCGCTAGGCTGACTGTGCCCCCAGTAAACGATCGCTCGATCACGTCCCTCAAAAAGCGCGCGCTTCGCCGTACCAAGACCCTTGCCCGTGATCCTGAAACGAACGAAGCCATCCAGCCCAGCAAGCTCTCGGTCTTCCTGACGAAGCTCAAGGCGCCATTCACCCGCCAGTTCTGGGAGGATGCCCTGGAGCGCACGGATGACGAGACGCTCGTCGACTCCAAGCTTCTCAGCTACGCTTATCTCGAAGCTGGCATGATTGAATTCGCCGGAGCGTGAGTACGCACTCCTTGCGTTTAAGAGCACCGGGACTGACGTTTCACCAGGCTCTGCGCATACTTCGTCGTCTTCTTCAAGGCCGGGTTCACGCCCGGCGATCTCCGCCGCGCGCAATCCGCGCTCAACGCCGTGCCCCACATCACCTACTTCCAGAGCGACTCGCCCGATTTCACGAACAGCCGCGGGCAAGTGCTCACCGCGGCGCAGCAGGTCGACGCGTTCGCGCAGGCGCAGTCGATCGTCTACCTCTCGATCTTCATCATCCAGTGCTTCAACGTCTTCGCCGTCAAGGCCAAGTTCCGCTTCCCGTTCGGGAAGGCGATCGTCGGCAACTACTACAACTTCGCGGGCATCCTCGCCGGCGCCGCGCTCGGCATGTTCATCATCTACACCCCGCCGCTCCACGTCGTCTTCGGCGGCACGGAAAAGCTCTCGCCGCTGTACTGGCTCATCCCGGTCGCGTTCGGCGTGCTGCTGCTCGTGTGGACGAGTATCCGGGTGGTGCTCATGCGCAAGGGCGTTGAGGAGGCGCGGGTGAAGGACATCAAGGGTCTCATGATGTGTACGCTCCCTTTTCTTTGCTGTTATTCGAAGCGGCAGCTGACGCCCAATCTGCATGGCAGTCCCGACAATGCGCACCATGAGCATGCGCTCGAAGCATTAACATCGGCTCGCATACACGAGTCCGTAGACCTGATCCACTTAGACTTCACGACGGACACGATGGAACGAAGACACGATTTTGCATGTATTTCTTAGCATCTCGGAACCACCCAGTCGCCGGGGATTAGGGCGATAATGACGATACCTCATGATTCATGGGATACTGCTTAGTGGCGGGCGCCGTGTCCGAGTAACATCGGAGTTGGCCCATGAGGCGTGGGCAGGTATGGGCGTACCGACGATACTTGCCAGTACTTCCCCGGTTCCATCCGTGGAGGCCGGACGCCAAGAAGACTGTACAGGCGCACAGCGTTCAAACGTTCATGATTGATTGATCGCTCGGACCCGGCGAGTCACTGTCATGGCACTGCTGCCGCTTTCCTCAGCACCGCCATCTTCCACGCTACGTACTACAAATGCTCTGTTCATGCTCGCCAGTGGGTGCACAACCACTCCCCTCACTTGTGCTCACTCACGGCCCCGATGTCCAGTGACCAACCAAACATGACCCACCAGATCCCCGCGCCCATCGGAGGCATCCCTCTTCCTCTCGACTTCGCCCCATCCATCCTATTCTCTATCCTATATGCCGCTGTATTCATCGTGATCGCCTGGCGCGTGTATCGCCCAGATTCGCGTTGCTTCCTGCTTGTGGGGAGCGTCATCGGCGCGCTGGAACGGTGGGTCTCGAACACTCCGCAGCACCATGTGCATGCGTACGCTAATACTCGGAGATGTCTCCCTCCGGCGCAGAGTTGTGTTCTTCGCGCTGCGCGCATACGCCGCGCAGCACGAAGGCCTCCGCGCAAACCGCGAGCTCCAGGTGTACTTCCAGACCACCCTCGCTGCGGGCTTCATCACCCACGCGCAGCTCGTCCTCGACCTCCTCCGGAGCCTCCTCGTGGGCTGCACGCTCGGCTCCGACATGCTCCGCCTCTACGCCGGCAGGCTCACCCCCGCGCACGCCCGTCGTCCACGCCCGCCATCGCGACGAGCTCCGACATCGAGCTCAACCCGCGGAGCGCTCCGGGCACCGAGCCCGACTACCCGCAGCTGCGCTACTACGTCAGACAGGCGTGCGGCCTGCCCGGGCTCGTCATGCTCGGTGCGGTCGTCCTCGGCATCGTGGCCGGGTGAGCTACAAGAGCACGCTCAAGGACGGCTCGCACGCCGCGCTCGTGCGGGGCATTTGGTACGTCACTGCTTCCGTCGGAACCACACGCCGCACGCAGTCTGCGCAGCGACGCTCACGTTGTCCCGCCTGTCCACTCAAACGCGCAGGTACGCGAGCGCCGGGATCGCGCTGGGCATGCTCGTGTGGATCGGCGCGGTCGTGGGCTGGGCGGTGTGCCGCGTGCCGCGTGTGCCGCGGTGGCCGATCGTGTGGCTCGCGAGCATGGGGACGCTGGCGGTACGTCGTGCGGTCGCAGCCGCATGTTGGTTGGGTGCTGACGGTTGGTGCAGGCGATCGTGGCGATCTACCGCCTCGGAGTCCTCCACTGTTCGACGCCGCTGGGTGGCCTCGAGTCGACGGCGAGCTGCTCGGGGAACACGCCTGGGGAGAAGGCCGAGTTCTGGATCTTTCACGTCGCGCCCGAGTTCTTGATCGCAGCGCTCCTGGCCGCCGTCAATGCCAGACAGATGTTCGGGACGGGGCTCTGGGGGGACATCAAAGGGAAGGACCCGAAGCCTGTCAAGTAGTGACGATCATGCCTTGTGTACCCACTTTACAAGGAGGTCCTGCGGAGGGGCGTGCACCTCTTTCCTCAAACGAAGTCCACTTGTCGGTGTGGGAATAAGCAGCGTCTGTCCCGCGCACGTTACAATTGAAACACAATAACACTCCACAACGGCGGAAGCTCAGCATGCGTCTACAACGCGAACGTCGTTTTCATTCATGCGCTTCCCTGAGCCAGGAGCCACTGCACTCCTTCCATCGCCTCTCGCGCCCACCGTTCCGCAAGCTTGGTCTGCGGGAACATAAAGTGGAATAAATGCGGCGCGCCCGGGTAGCTATCGTTCCCCAATCACCAGTAAACGTGTGCGAAAGCAGCATGAAGGGAGGGACGCACAGATCAAGCTTCACGGGAACGTTGGCCTCGCGCAGGCGCTCCACGTACACCAGTCCGGTGTCGCGCAGGGGATCCCGTCCGGTGACCTGCATGTATACGGGAGCAAGACCCTCCAACGACGGCTGAAGGAGCGGGGAGAACTCAGGATCCGACGGGTTCCCGAGAAGTGGTCTGCGCGTTCCCGAGAACGCGAGGCGTTAGGCGCCGCGAAGCCCGAGCGAGGGAGAGTCCGCGCACCGTACATCTCCCGCATCGCATAGGTGGGGAGAATTGGTGCATCCGCGTTCTGTTCATACGAGGTCAAGTTCGCGGATCTGCCCCCGGAGTCGTCAGCACTGTCCGAACTGCCGATTCGCAGGTTGCACAGGTGAGACTCACTCGGGTAGCGCGTCGGGGTGGCAGAGCATCGGGACCTGAAGCACCTGGCCGGAGATCCTCGTTCCGTGCTCGGGGAAGAAGGGGTCGGCGATCGCGCGGTGCGCCATGGCAGCAGCGAGGTATCCTCCGGCAGACGTGCCGCCCACGATGACACCCTTGGAAAGATCTGCGGCCAACGCGTCATAGCTCTTGACAGCCTGAGGGTATTCGTAGGCAATGAGCGCATGCAGGCCGCGTGAGCGACGAGACACTCACCCATTTCAGCGCGGTGTACGAATCATTCAACGGAGTAGGATGAGGGAATTCTGGAGCCAGCCTGTCCGGAAGACTCAGGAGACCACGATGAAGACGATCGGCAAGGTGTATACCTGTATTCCACATTGACTATCGACAGTTTGAGGTTATGAGCGAGGACTTGGCATACTCGGTCGCTAGTGTCGATATCACCGAACACGAGTCCTGATATATGCGGTGAGCTGGGATATATGCGTGCATTTTTCGTACGTGCGTACCTCCGCCATGCGTCCAGACCAGCAGAGGTAACTTCGTATCCAGAGGATCCGCTGATCGATAAGTCCGCACTAAGATCGATCCCTCCTCCACTGGAACAGAGTGTTCTGCGACTACAACAGCATCTTATTCGTAGGTGAATATCAGCTTATGAGCAAAGTCGGGCAGAAAAGAACTGACCAGGAGGAACTTGGGATTCGTTCAGAGACTTCTCAACGCTGTGGACCATAGCCCTGATCGCATTGATATCTGATTTTATGAGACCGGGTGGGAACATCGGAGATACAGGCCCAAGCATTGGGGCGAGTTCTGCGTCAGGCGTGGCGAGGTGGTTGTAAGCCATGCTGGCTCTGTTGTGGGCACTGGGGTTGTGCGAGAGGAGGAGGAGGAGGAGGAGGAGGAGGGAAGAGACGTCTGGAGTCGATGGTCTGCGAAGTAGAAATGGAAGCACTTCTATAAGAGCACGTCTGGGGCTGGATCCTCTGGAACGGCTGGTGCCTGAAAGCCGATGGCCCGCGGGGTGAGATTGGAACTCAGGTGATTAAGGAACCAGCTGTCCCCAGACCGTCCAGACGTGCTGGACACTCAGCCGAGAATCGGCCAACAACGGCAGCCTTCGCCGCCACATTCTCCCCGCATGAGCGTTGCGCACGCTTTATGACCTGCCCTGCTTCCTCAGTCCTCTTCACGAGCGTCCACGCCGAGTGTGAGTAGAAACCGGATAACGAGCAATAGGTTCAGATCTGGGCATGTCCACGCGGCTGGAACTTGAACGCTGTCTAGGCACGAAGGGGAGGTACACGGTGCGTGTGGATTCCGCCTGGCTGATGCCAGAAACATATACCTAAATACACGGGAAGACTCAATGCCGGAGAGCAATAATAGACATAGCTTGACTGACTTTTGACACCTTCTAAGTTCTTTCCCAAACGTTTTCTCAACCATTTGCAATGACTGAATGGGAGCTGCGGACACCGCAGACCACATTTTCGATGCTTACCGACCGTGTTAATGCTAACCACAGCATGATATGTTCGGCGAAGAGGTTTGCTGGTGGTGTATTCTCAAGTTGTAGTCTCCCCCAGGCATCGGACCTAAGGTTTGATTGGCGCCCGTTGAGTAAGCAACCTCGCCCACGTGGCAACTGGCGGGTGACTCAAATTGAAGTTGTGCCTTGAGTCGCCTCCCTCAGTTAGCAACGTTCAGACTTTTGACCTTCCAGCCCCATATGCACATCGCTTAATCACACCGGGTACCGAATACTTGGTTATGCGCAGCGGGTCTAGCTCCTCCTTGTACTCACACTATTGAAGGGCACGTTTCAACGCCGAGTGCCCTCAACCATTCTCGGATGCCGCGCTCCACTCAGGGCAGTACGCAGTCCTCCGACTACTACGACGATGACCCGGACTTCCTCAAAGCCATCAGCGAGCTTCCTCTCCCTGGAATCGACAATGCTCCTCAGGTATCTGCAAACGGTATCTCCGCAGGACCAGCCAACGAGCCACCCCTAGCACAGCAACCACGCAAGAGGTCCCGAGACGACGACGACGCCTTCATCGACGAGGACGAGGACGCGGCGCAGTACCACACTGGCATCAGCGCCGTAGATGCGCACGCAGACGACGGTGGGGAGTACCTCGAGGGCCATACGTATGGGCCGTCTCGCTTTGGAGAGTGGGGCGAGTACATGTCTCGCAAGCGCGCGAAGTTGCAAGTCCAGAACGCGCAGATTCAAGATTCAGAGGACGTCGAGGGCGAAAATGTAGTCAAAAGCAGACTTTTCAGCGGCTTGCAGATCTACGTGAGCCTGCCATTTGTGCTTGTAGTGGTTGAGTTCTGACATGGGATCTCGAGATCAACGGGTGGACAGAGCCCTCGATACAAGACCTGCGTAAACTGATCGTCCAAAACGGTGGTATATTCCATGCGTACCTTGACAAGAAGTCGCTCGTGTACGTATGGAACCTCTCGTCTCTGACCACCGCTGACTCTTTGTACAGCACCCACATCCTCACCTGTTCGCTGACTCCTGCCAAAGTGCGCGAATTCCAGCACATGAAAGTCGTGCGACCCGATTGGCTCGTAGAGAGCCTGAAAGCGGGCACCCTTCTCCCCTGGCAAGACTTCCTCTTTCACCCCGGCGAACGCGCCGAAAACGCGCAGGGGCGCAAAGTCGCACAGAAGAGTCTCGCCAACTTCGTCTCGCAAGCCCCTCAAATCACCGCACAACCCTCCGCCGTACCATCTCGCCCTGATCCTCCAAGACCGACCACGCCTCCGAAGTCCGTGCAGATGGGCAAGGGCAAAGCTCGCGCCTCGAACCCTCCCGCGCCCACCACGCCCTCCCGCGCCCACGCGCCGCCGGGCCTGTACACCGCCGCCTCCCCGGAGGGCGCCGCCCACATCCCCGGGTACGCCGCGGACAGGTCGAACCCGCACGCGACGCGGGCGATGGCGGACCCGGCGTGGCGCGCGGCGCACACCTCCGTCGCGCCCGACTTCATCCAGGGCTACTACCGCAACTCGCGCCTCCACCACCTCTCCACGTGGAAGGCCGAGCTCAAGAACCTCGTCGCGGAGGCGCAGGAGCGCGCGGAGCGCGGCGACGCCGGAAAGGCCGGGGAGGGGGAGGACGCGCCGCGGGCGGAGGAGCGGAGCCAGAGCGCGGGGCTGGAGGCGGTGGACCGCGTCGTGCGCGAGAACATGGGTGGGCACGGGCTTGGGAGTGCGGGGCTGCAGGGCGACGTGAGCATGCGCGGCGCGCGGCTCCAGAAGGGCAAGGGCAAGGGCAAGGCGGGCGCGGGCGAGGAGCGGGTGATCATGCACTGCGACTTCGATAGCTTCTTCGTGTCCGCGGGGCTGATCGAGCGGCCGCATCTGCGCGGAAAGCCGGTCGTGGTGTGTCACTCCCAGGGGAGCACAGGGGGCACCTCCAGCACAAGCGAGATCGCGAGTGCCAGCTATGAAGCGCGCGAGTTTGGGATCAAGGGCGGCATGAGGTGCGTGTTTCTTGTGACCGTCTACCGCGATGTATACTTACCCTGTACACAGTCTCCAGCAGGCTAGAAAACTCTGCCCCAGTGTCGTCACGATACCGTACGAGTTCCAGAAGTGAGTTCGTCGTCTCATGTCGTGGATCAAGCCTGACATTCATCCCGCAGATACAAGCAGTTCTCCCTGAAATTCTACACTATCTTAATGGCCCACGCAGACGATTTGCAAGCGGTCTCGGTGGACGAAGCGCTTATTGACGTCTCCTCCAGCGTCGCGCGGATCCGCACGGAGATCGCGGACCGCACCGACGCCGGAGCTGAGGTTTCGGAGCCCTCAGATCCCGCAAAGGACTTTGCCGAGGCTATCCGTGCTCAGGTGCGCAAGGCGACAGGTTGCGAAAGTGCGTGTCCCGCATTTCTCCAGTCTCCAACGAAGGCTGACCACGAGCGCAGTCAGCATCGGGATCGCCAACAACATCATGCTGGCGCGCCTCGCCTCTCGCCGCGCGAAGCCTGGAGGCTCGTTCCACCTCCGTCAAGATGGCGTATCCGAGTTCTTGGCTCCGCTCGACATCGACAAACTTCACGGGTTTGGATGGTCGGCGCGGCAGAAGGCTGAAGAGAAGCTCGGCACGACGAACCTGGGCGAGCTTGCGCAGAAGAGCAGAGCCACGCTCTGCGAGGCTCTCGGAAAGAGCACGGGTGAGATGTTGTACAAGGCTCTGCGGGGCATCGATGAACGCCAGCTGGAAAGCGACAAACCACGCAAGTCCGTTTCCTGCGACATCAACGTACGTGTGTTCTCAACTGCCAGTGTATTTATCTAACCCTCGTCTAGTACGGCATCCGCTTCGAGAACAACGAGCAGGCAGAGACGTTTGTGTTTCAGATGGCCGAGGAAGTAGCACGGCGGCTGAAGGCGATTGACAAGCGGGGGCGCTCCCTCACTCTGAAGGTGATGGTTCGCGATCCCGAGGCTCCGGTGGAGGCTCCCAAGGTATGCATTCTCTGAAAACCAGGTAGCTCGACTGATTTTCGTGCAGTTTCTCGGCCACGGCATGTGTCTGTCACACAACAAGCAAGCGCCTATCGTTGCACCAGGCGGAGGTGCTACGAGCGACGACAAGGTCATTGGGGAGCACGCGTGGCGGCTGCTGAAAGCGTTCAGCTTTGACCCGAAAGAGCTCCGCGGGATCTCCATCCAGATGCAGAAGCTCGAGAATGCGTCTGGCCCTCGAGAGGCTGAGCATGGGCAGCAGTGCTACCGTTCAGACGCATCGAGGCCCCGAAACCAGCATCCGCTGCGGTCGCGTCTTCTAGCAAGCAGCGTATCGTTGTGCAGCCCCCTTCACAGGACGATGAGATCCAGATCATAGAGCCTCCAAACGCTCGCAGCCCAGGCGTCAACCTAGAGCTTCCCTCGTTCTCTCAAGTCGACATGTCCGTGTTCGAGGCGCTCCCCGACGACGTCCGCAAGGAGCTCGAAGACGAGTACAAGCGCCGCTCCGCCACGCCCGCCCCTCCCGCGAACCCCATGCCCCCGCCGAAGGTCCCCTCGCCCGGCCCGCGCCCGGGTCCCTCCAAGCGCAGGTACAACTTCACCGGCGCGGCGGACCGCGAAGCAGCGCTCCCCGCGCTCGCGCGCGCCGCTCTCGCAGACACGCCGGCTGTTCGCGAAGCGCGTGTACGCGTCCTCGGTCGCGGTCTCGGACCGCGAGCTGCGCGGGTACGGCTTCGACCCCGCCGTCTTCGCCGCGCTCCCGCCCGAGGTGCGGCGCGAGCAGCTCGCGGCGCACCGCGCGCCCGGCGTGACGCTCCACCTCGCCGCGCGCAAGCCGCTGAAGCCGCACCGCGGGCCGAAGAAGGGCGTCGCGGGCGGGTACATCGTCCCGCGCCCGCCGCCGCCGCGCGCGGTGTTCCCGCACCGGCCGGCGCTGAAGCAGCAGGGGCCGGCGCCGGGGGAGCGGCTCGCGTTCTGCGAGACGGAGGACGTGCAGGCGGTCGTCGGGCGGTGGGTGGCGGGCTTCGCGGAGCACCCGCCGAACGCGCGGGACGTGGAGTATTTCGCCAAGTTCCTCGTGCAGAGCGTCGACGGGGAGCGGTCGGGGGACACGGGCGTGCAGCGCGCGGTCGCGGTCGCGAAGTGGTGGCTCGTGCTCTTGAGGCGACATTTTGGGGTGTGGGAGCATGTGCAGGAAGAGGATTCGGAGGCGCCGCGGCCTGCGCGGATGACGTCTGAGTACGTGGGGCGGGCGTGGTGGAAAGCGTTTCGAGAGGTCAAGGCGCGGATGGACGCCGTCGCACGGCAGAGGTTTGGTGGGTGTTTGTCGCTCAAATGAAGCAGCCTCCACTGCGTTGAGTTCGTCAAGTTCGCTCTCGACCTTTGTCAACACCTAGCTAGCCTCATTCTGTATTCAACCGGGTTGGAACGAGCCTTGCGAGTCGATGTATCGTAAGGCTTGTCGTGTCTGGCGCGAGTCTGAAGAGATAGTCAGATGCGATGCACGAATCAAAACACAACAGTCGGTAATTGTGAGGTGCGTAGCGCAGACAACATATTTAGAGGGATGGTGCTGGGGGATCAAGCGCTGTCGAACGCGGCCCGGCGGCGAGCGCTGCCATTCTGTTCGTGTGACTGGTAGTGACGAAGCGCGAACTGCCCTGTGACAGCATGCGGTCCTGCTCACGCTTGATTACACATATACAGTAAGCGCCTTCAAGTTCAACATGGACGAGTACGAGCCCCAGTTAACCGTTCAGAACGACGACACACCCCGATTATTTCCTCCATTTTCACACCGCACTTGATTTGTACGGGTATTTATATCGTGGGTATCGAACTTCGAACCGTGGATATGGCAGTGCGTCGTTCCCGCAAACTCTGGCTCAAAGTTCATTCAATGACAGATCCTCTGCTTTACGCATTCGTTGGCCGCCCTGCCATGCTGCCTACGTCGCCCATAAATTTCCTCCGGGGCATAGAAACGCTCACTGTACACCTACGCGTATGAGCGTTCCTATCGATGAGTAAACTCACTGTGTTTTCCGTCGGACATGAATTGGCCACGCCCCGCGCGATGCCTGTATGCCGTCGCCGCTGCGCACCCGAAGCCCGCCGGAGAGAATACCCTGTATCATACTATCTTTCTTACAACCGGACATCACGATGGGTGAGTTCCAGGCACCCTGTGTCACCTCTCGCTTCTGGTTCATGAAAGTTCAACAGATGCTCGACGATAAGGAGTCTGTCCATCAGCTTCGAGAAGATCCGCATGGGACCGCTCTCGGTGCCATAGACAGGTATCCTCCGTACCCCACCCCTCGAAATCTGAGGTTCAATGTGTGAACATGGTCGGTGGGTGCGGTAGCATGAGCGATTACGCGTGCTTCGCCTCTGACCAGTGCTACCAGTGGACACTGAACTTTCGCGGAAACTCGGATGTAAAATCTATCGCGACGTCCTCGTTCGCGAGCTTCCTCTGCATCGTCTTCTCTCCGCCCACCGCATCTCACAGGACTTCGATCTGGGCATTCATGGGGGACCGGGCGATGTCTCCGTTCTTTCGGCGTGAGTCCTCCGCACGTCACCTTCGAACGATAACCTAAATGGCTGGGTATACATAGGCATATCATCCCTCGTCTCCGTCGCGAATATTGAACCTCCCTCCTCCCTTCCCTTGTCCATGATGCAGCCCGGTCCCTCCAGCCCCGCCTCCCCCGAAGCTCTCCCTGTGGTCCCAAAGTTAGACAACACATATGGAGCCGTGTTGGTCGCCACTTTCGTTGGCTTGATGTGCGTAGCTGATTCTTCCGTTCAGACCATTGCTGACGTGCGTGTTCACAGAGTGTACGGCATCTCTTTTCAACAGGCTCAGCACTATTTTCGACGCTACTGGTCCGACAGTCTGTTTGTTAAACTCCTCGTACGTCATATAAACGGTGCATGAAACATGGCTGACCTTGGGCCCACAGGTAGCGAGCATGCTGTAGGCCGCCCCTGCATCGCCTGTGAGACCAGTCTGGACTCTGACGCCCTTTTCAGCGTAGTCAGTACTTTCAATTCAATCGTGTATATGCATCTGTGGTAAGCTGTTGAGTTCTGTCCACCATATCGATCGTTGCAGTATCTCATGCCATGTGTGCAAGCTATCACTTCCTCGTCGTAAACTTTTTCAACCCCGCGGAGCTCATTGTGATAAATTGGTGAGAGGAAAAACCTGTATCTTTGTGAAGTCTTGTTGAGTGCGTATGTCATGATCAAACAGGTCAATCAAGGTAAGTCTACCCGGGTGCGCAATACATAGTGTGTTGCTGAATTTCAACCAATAAGTCCATTATACCGACAAACGTAATGTCGAGGTCTGGGTTAGTTGCACGAATGCTTGTTGACTGTCTATGTCTCAGGCTGCAACCGTTCTTCTTGGACAGACGTGCGTCGTCGTATAGCCACTTGGATGATGTGCATTGAAACAGCACATGTTCAGGTTCTACGCTCGCCGAGTGTTTCTATGTAAGCGGTATCGGCACGATAAGACAGAATCCCGTTCTGACAAAACACCACTGTAGTGGGCGGATGGTATCGGCACGTTGCTGTACTAGTAGTGAGTTGATATCGTTGTGTTTGTGTCGCGTCTTGACTGTTCTGCCAGGCGATCTTGATGATGGGTTGTTTCGGTATGTCGTCTCTCCGTCTCTCCAGGACTACTGAGCTGATAGATGGCAGGATTTTCGTTCGGTGCGGGTCATTCACGATATCTTCCTGTTCGAGCTCAGTTAACCTTCTCACACCGCAGCCTCTTCATACGAGGTGTATGTTTTCTGAGTTTGCTCATGGCCAATGCGACCCAGAGGCTCACTCTCAGCCGAATAGCTGTCGGCACCTTACCATTCCAGCATGGGAACCATTCACGGTATGCGCGACTTATTCACACTCAGGGACTTCGTATACTGACCATGCTGCGAGTAGTGGATGACCTCTGCTGCGTTCGGGTTCTCGCTGGGCACAGACGTGCTGCTCTCGCTCACGCTTCTTGTGTTTCTGCGCACCAACCGGACCGGGTTCGAAAGGTATTCGGTTTCCTTTCGACGAATGGAATATATCGGTGAAGCGATTATCAGGACGGACTCCTTCATCAATATTCTGACTGTGTACACTATCAACACTGGTGAGCGACATAAGCATCGTTCTCGAACTCGGAAACACTGCTGAGGGTTACTGTTGGCCATCAGGCGTCCTGATCAGGTACACCGCAGTCTTCCCACTTCATTGGGGTAGTTCTCACGTACGCGTCAGCATCCTGAGCATATCCTGTCTCGTGCTGGTATGTCCTTCGTATCTCAGACTCAGTTATGATGCAGTTTCTAATTGCCGACCAAGGCTCTCGTACTCCCTGACAACCTCGTCTACGCGGCGGTGGTATTCCCGACAGTCAAATGTACGTGCAGTTGTTTGCAATCTATGTTCTATACGGTCACTCATTCGCCTCACCCCGAAAGGTTACGTCACATCGGTCCTAGCAGTGTACGCACCGGTATTGAGCGAACGCCGCATGGAAATCCTCCTGAATACTCTGTTCAGGTTGAACTGTCGGGGCTTCACGCGCAAGGCAGGGTCGGCGTCCGGCTCATCTGGTGCGTCCGGCACTTTGGGAACACGCTCCTTTGTGTCCGTAAACCGCTTGCCCGCAGGCAAAGCTTCGGTGAGCAGCCGTGCGCCTATCACTTCCCATCTGCTTCGCTCATCCATGGCGCCTGTGCGGGTACCGACATGCGGCCGACCTACCAGAATGTGGATGTCAGCACCGTCAAGGTTGGCGTCGCGCAGTCCCTCGCTGTGGGGGAGTATTCACCCCGCACACTGTTCAGTGAGGTAAGATCCGAGCGCCGGAGAGACTTCACCTCGCTGACCACGATCACCGCAGCCCCGTCCGGCTGTCGAAATCACTACAAAACCAGACCTCTACGAGATGAGACCCTTGCCCGCACATCCGATGCCCGGTGCTCGGAATGGCGGCGTGTAGCATCTTGACTGTTCAAGAATGAATCGAAGAATATCCGTCATTCGAGTTGACCCTTCTGAGTCCTGACCGCTACAGACAGGTGAAACCAGGCCCGGAATCACCCCACGTATACGCCCAGCCGATCCCGGGGACGGAGTACTCGCTCCGCCTCTTTCCCGGGTCGTACTCGTCTCGAGAATGGGGCATGTACTTTGTCGAGACGGACACGGGGCGGCCCGGAGTCAACTCGCCGTTCCCGTTCGGGCTGTGGATGCTCGCCCATTATACGTTCCCGCTGCAGGGGGGCAACGTCGGCCCACTTCGTTCCCTGGACCTTTCTCTCAGGCCGGCACAAGACAAGATCCCGGCCGGGAGAAGACGGACGGACGTACGCACTCTGCCGGCCGGGGATGTGCATTTCGACGCCCCCATCAGGCCCGCGGTGTCTGCAGACGGCTCCTCCGAGAGTGACTATGTATGACGTTCTCGTTTTCCCTCGTGTTGAAGCGTAGTTTGCGTTCAGCCTACAGTAGCTATTCGACTGATGCATCCATTACCATAGCCTCTCGGCAAGGTGTGGATGCATCCGTCACCCCCGCCGGCCCGGTTGCAATCTACACCGCTGCCGCTTCCCCACGCGCCGCCACGGGCGCAACACTGTCCCGACATGTCTGGCCACCGGCGCCTCTGGTGCTCCCACTTGAGCTCACTGTCTCCGACAGTGAGCTCATCTCCCCCTTTGTTTCAGACCACACTTTTTGTATAGAATTTGCGATCAAAATATATTTGATAGTAAGCTACTACAACAGGACTAACAAGTAATACTACGCGACAACGCGGAGGCAGGTGGAAGAGGGCGACGTGGAGGGCTGGGAGTGGTGGAGGAGGCGCGGGCCGACGTGGACGGAGGCGAGCGACATGGGCAGAGGCGGGTGATGCGGAGACGGAGATGGGTGGCGAGACGGAGGACGCAGAGGAGGAGGGCGACACGCGCGGACACGGGCATGCGGAGCGGGTGACGCGGAGGCGGGTGATGCAGAGGCGGGCGAGGCGAGGCAGGGGCGACGTGATGCTGTACCCGTGCGTGCCGAGCTAGGACGTGCCCGCGCGAACGAGCGGGACACGCGGGAAAGCGGAGGAGAATGAGGCAGGTGGGCATACTCACCGAACTAGAAAGGGGTCGCCGTAGCTCACAGTGACCCCGATATTCTCATCTCCAGGGGAGGACGTCCAGGCGGACGTCCTCTGCATGTCGTAAGTGTCGATGCGGGGAGGGCAGCGCGGACGGAGGGCGAGGCAGGCGGAGGCGGGCGATGCAGGCGGCGGGCAGCGCGAAGGTGGGTCGCCGGGTGACGCGCAGGGAAGCGGATGACACGGAGGCGGGCGAAGCGAAGGGGGTGGGCAACGCGGAGGCGGAGGACGAAGAGGAGGAGGAGGGCAACTCGGGTGGACGCGGAGGCAGGGTAGGGCGACGTGGAGGGCTCGCAGAGGAGGTGGGGGACCGGGAGGAGGCGGAGGTGGTTGTGCGCGACGCACAACGGCGACGCGGCGGAGACCGCGCGGAAGACCTGGAAGAGGCGGAGGGCGACACAGGTGGAGGCGGGCGACGCAGGTGGAGGCGGGTGACACAGAGGAGGACAACGCGGAGGGGCGCGGCGCGGAGGACGGAGGAGCGCGGTGTGGAGGAGGCGGGCGACGCGGGCGAGTGAGGGCGACGCGGGCGGAGACGGGCGACGCGGGCGGAGACGGGCGACGCGGGCGGCGCAGAGGAGGCGGGCGAGGAGGCGGGTGCGGAGTAGGGCAACGCGGCGAGGCGAAGGCGGGCGAGGCGGGCGCGAAGGAGGGCGAAGAGGACGCGGGGCGGGCGCGGAGGACGCGGACGCGGAGGACGCGGATGCGGAGGAGCGTGGACGGTGAGGTGGGCGGAGGTGGACGACACAGCAAGACGAAGGCGGGCGACGCGGCGATGCGGGTGCGGAGGAGGCGGGCGTGAAGGCAGGGGGGTAGGTCGGATGGGTGAGGCAGGAAGCCTGGGGAGGAGGTCCGAGCGGACTCACCAAAACTAGGGCCGCGGTACATCGCCCCGGCCCCCATATTCTAATCTCCATGCTAAGGACGTCCGGATGGACGTTCTTGTGCGCACTTGACGTTGTGAGGGTGGCCGGCAAGGTGGGTGAAGGACGGCATGGAAGTCGAGGTGGAGGGCAGGAGGGGAAGGGGAGAGTAGTGTCACCAAGTGACACTGTAGTCCAATAGCAGACGACAGTCGACCGTATGGCCGCTATCGTCTGCCTGGGCAGAGCAGGGAAGAGGAGGAGGGGGAGGAGAGGGAGGACGGCGAATGGGGGTGTGGCGTGCATCACAGCCACGCGACGATGCGCGCCACGCGTCCTTGCCGCCCACAGAGGAGCGTCTCTATGGGCGCGCATCACGGATCACCGGATGCATCCGCACCCCGCCGAAAGGCTGCCGCAACGGATGCTCCCGGCGATTAGCAGCTGCTCGTTCAGCGCCGACGAGTGTGTAATGCAGCCGCTGTCGTCCCGATCGCGCTTCGTGATCCTGCTCTAGCTATGTTATCGTGTCATGATTGATTCCGCCCCCAACCATCACTGGAGTCACTTTGCCCGGCGGCAGTTCTGAACCTGGATTATGAGCGCGGCCTTTCCGGGTACTTTGTGCACCCACCCTCGCTGCTCTTCGAGGGATCATTGACTGCTACTGTGGCTCACCGGAGTACGTTCATTCTGCGTTTTGCGCGCGTCGAGCGAAGCGAGCCTCATGGGGGCACGCGCCACGGCAGGTCAAACCCGATCCTCGCGCAACTGCGGACCAGGGGTGTTCATTTTCGACATCCCCGAAGGGCCGTACTCGGCCCGGCGATGCCACCGGTGAGGTATGAAAAAAAGAAAGAGAGGGCGCTGCGAGAAGCGGTATGTGGCGGAAGAACCAGACGAGCGCGTCGGGGTCGAGCACTAGTCAGCCATCCAGGAGACGGCGCTGGCAAAGGGCCTACCATTGGCAAACCCGACGAAGTCCAGAACAACTACCACGGCAGGTGCCCCCGATCGAACTGAGGGCGCCAGTCATCGTCCCTCGTCCAGTACCTATCCTCCCCGTCCACAGACCAAAACTCTCGCACTGCAAAATCTCCGAAGATGTCGTCCCCCGGGCCCAGAAACTCGAACAGCTCAACGAGCTGCGGCAGCTGCTCTCCGAACCGCTTCTGCGCCGCCTGCCTGTCGCCAGGCAAGACCGAGGCGCTCATGGGCTGCACGACGAGCTCGCGCAGCGGGCACCCCATTGCCCGCCGCGCGCGCGCCACGTCCTCGAGCGCGCCCGCGTACCGCCCGACGTCGTCCGGCAGCTTCGCGGTCTCGCGGCACATGTTCGAGCACAGCGCGAGCGCGCGCAGCGCCGGACACAGCGCCGGCGCCGGGTCGGGCGAAGGCTCTGCGGCGCGCTCGCACAAAGCGGCGCAGAGGTGCGCGACCTGGGTGGCGGGTCCGCCCGCGGCGCGCAGGCCGCGCCGGACCTCGTTGTCGGCCGCGCGGGCACGCACGGGGGTGGAGAGGCGGAGTTTGAGCGTTTCGAGCCGGGGGACGTGGCGGAGGACGTCGACGAGCCCGCTGGCTTCGATGAAGGGCACATCGAGCGTGACGGAGGTGACGGCGGAGAGGGGTGCGTGTGCGTGGAGGTGGAGGACGTGGGGGAGGAACCAGTCGTGAGCGGCACCTGGCTCGACCGTGCGCCCCTGGAGCCAGAAGCCCGCGACGACGCTCTGAAGGACGAAGTGGACGTTCCGCAGCTCGGTGCCGATTCGGATGTCGAGATCTGTCGCTTGGTGGACCGAAGGGAGGCAGTTGAGCGTGTCGAGGGCGTCCGAGATGAGGATGTGGGTGGCCGTCATACGTAAGGGAAACGGATTGGTGGTGCTGCAGAACTTGAACAGGTCCACAGCGTGACCGTTCGACGCCAAAAACGTGATGGACCGCAGCCTTTGCAGCGAAGCCGGGCGTTCCGGCGTTCCTCGGCATGTGCCGATGTTCTCCAATTCCAGGATCTCGAGATTGGGAGTGCGCGAGAGCAACTGGTACAAGGTCGTGTCGTCATCTTCGTACTCCCAAGAGATTAACAGATGGGTAAGATGAACGAAATGGTTGCTGGGCACCCAGTCTCCAGACCCGTTCATGGCAAGTGCCTTGAGGTTCGATGTTTCCTCGCCAAAAAAGGCCAGGGTGGGCGTAGCTCATATATGAAGTGAAGCAGCAGAACCTCCAGTCGAGGCAGACACATCTTTTCGCGGAGCCATCTTGGCGACTGGCCGTCCTCCAACATGGGTATGATGTCGAGCGTGCCAAGCCGGTCCGCGACGGAGGCGATGAGCTTCCCCATGGCGTACTCGTCGTCCACACGTTCATCGTCACAGGCGGTTGTGAAGATTTCGCCGCTGTTGATCTCTATGGCCCACTTGTCGTCCTCACATTTGCCGTCTCGGGTGATTCTGAAGATGTCGTCGCGGTTGATCCGCAGAGAAAGTGGGAGTCCCCGCGAGCGCTGCTCAAAGGCGGCAAATTGCCTGCTGTCGTGGAGGTCGATGTGCGTCCACAGGAGCGGGAAGTCGATGGCGACCTGTCGCCATCGCTGGCAGACATGCGTCAACGAGAGCAAGGTGCCGATGGGCACGAGATCCTCCGGGTCGGAGTCGAGCGACCTCGCTTGCCTGGTATCGTGGGTGGCGAGGAGAAAGATATGAGCGAGGACTTCATTCGGGAGCCGTTCTGTCAGAGACCGGGTGTTTACCACACGGAAAATTTGGCTGCAGAGTGTTTTCGACCAGGCTTGAACCATCTCGGCGGTCTGCTCCAGTTGTTCTACACTGCTGGCAGGTGAGGTCACTGTTGACTGAACAGAAGTGAGATATATGCTATACCTGAGGGAGCCACGGATCTTGCTATACTCTTCAGAGACACGTTGAAGCTACAGTGGTGATTCACCAGGTGCATCCATTGCGATAGCCTATCGGCAGGTGCGGATGCATCTGGTGCCGGCCGGCCCGGTTGCGCTCCACACCGCCTTCCCCGAGCGCGCACGGATCCCGAGCGGACACCGGCGCCTCGGGCCCTGCCACCTGAGCTCGCCGTCTCCGACGGTAAGCTCGCCTCCCTCTTTGATTCACACCACATCTTGCATATGATTAGTGATCGAAATATATTTATTAGTAAACTACTACATAGGTGGGCTAGTAAGTAAGCCACGCCCCACGACAACGCGGAGGCAGAGGCGGAGGAGGGTGATGGGGAGCGGGGCAGCACAGAGAAGGACGAGGCGGAGAGCCAGGAGGAGGCGGAGGGACTAGGAGGAGGCGGAGGGCGATGTAGAGGACAAGGCGGAGGAGGGCGACGTGAATGCGGGAGACGCGGCGAGCGAGACGGAGGAGAGCGAGGCGGAGGGCTCGCGGGGGACGCGGAGGGCCGGGACGAGGCGGAGAAGGTGGTGGGCGACGCGGGCGGGGGCGCGCGATGCGAAGGGGGAGGCACAGAGCAAAGAGGGCGGGCGACGCGGGCGGAGGAGGCGACGCAGGCGTCGGAGGTGATTGGGCCGGGACGACGCGGAGGAGGGCGGCGCGGGCAGGAGGTGCGGGGAGGAGGCAAGTGACGAGGGTGGAGGAGCGCGACGCGGAGGAGCGCGGCGACGCGGGAGGAGGAGGGTGATGCGGAGGAGGCGGGTGACACGGGCAGAGGAGGGCGGCGCGAAGGAGGCGGCAGGCAGGGGCGGCGCAGGGCGAGAAGGGCGACGCAGAGGCGGATGGCGCAGGTGGGCGACGCGGACGGAGGAGAGCGGGTGGAGGAGAGCGGCTCGGAGGAGGAGGACGTCAGGGTGGACGTCCTCGGTCTGTCGTAGGCAGGGGACATGGGTGGGCATCGGGAGTGCAGAAGGACTGAGCGGAGGACTCACCAACGAGCGCCGCGGTGCATCGCCGCGGCCCCCTATTCCAATCTCCATGCTGTGGATGTCCGTATGGGCGTCCTCGTGTGGTGTGTTTGTTTTGAGTGCGGTCGGGAAGGTGGGTATAGGGTGGGATCGAGGTCGAGGGAGGTCGGAGAAGGGAAGGTCGGTGTCACCTGGTGACACCGGGGTCCAATAGCAGACGACAGTCGACCGTATGGTCGCTATCGTCTGCCTGGGCAGAGCGGGGAGGCTGGGGGTAGCGAGGGTGGTGGTGGAGGAGAGCAAGGACGGTGAAGGGGAGGGACGCGATGCGCGCCACGCGTCCTTGCCGCCCACCGAGGCGCGTCTCCACGGGCGCGCATCACGGATCGCCAGATCCGTCCAGATGCATCCGTAGCTGCCGATAGGCTATCGCAACGGATGCACCAGGGAAATCACCTGTGCTCGTTGAAGTGCCTCCGCCAGGGGCGACACAGGAGTAATCGGCGTAGCTATAAGGAGACCGGTTTAGTCTTTAGGCCCTATGAAAGCGAAGAGTCGGCAAATAACGCCACGACGCACCCATTGCCATTTTTAGAGCGCACACGTGAATACTCGTCAAATTCAAATTCAAAGGTCCAAAATGTTGGAGGATACGCGTTCTTTGTGGTCCTGGTCAATCTCATGCAGTGAGGTGGCGTTGTGCGAAGACGCGTGAGGTCACGACTGCGACGCGCGGCGTCACAGATCGTTACATCACGGAAACTTGTACTGAGTATAGTCACGCATTGCCCAAGGCCAGGGATCACAGACATTTGTCACCACAGCCTGGGACCCGCACGCTTAGACGGGAGAATACTACGACTCACCCGTCGCTCCGCCTCTTCCCCGGGTCGTACGCGTCTCTGGAATGGGGCATAGACTTTGTCGAGACGGCGACGGGGCAGCCCGTCAACTCGCCGTTGTGGATGCTCGCCGATCCCACATTGAGGCAACGTCGGCCCACTTCGTTCCCTGGAACTTATGTAATCTCAGGTTGGGACAAGACGAGCTCCCGGCCGGCGGGGGGAGGACGGACGGGCGTACGCGCTCTCAGCCTGCCAGCCGAGAATGAGGGATGTGTGTTTCACAGCCGTTATCAGAATGATAGGCCTGTTTGAAAAAATTCTCACACAGAGTAAATCGAGCGGAGTCACATTTTTTGACAGTTGCGAGGCTTACTGGTGGGTAGCGAGTCGGAGCGACCTGTTCGCGCGAGAAGCGATGTCCGCATAATGTCGGTAATGGCGGAGTCTGGTTTGAGTTCGAAACTCTTACGTGTGATTTTTTGACCAACAGGCCTATCGTTCTGAGAACGGCTGCAACGCTATCAGGCCCGCAGTGTCTGCAGACGGCTCCCCCCAGAATGACTATGACGTCCTAGTAGTCTTCCCCCGTGCATTGAAGGCGTAGTTTTCGTTCTGTGCCGATGGGCCTGCAATGAACGTGTTTGAGGTCACCTTCAGAATCACATGCAAGTGGACGACTATTCGGTGTGGAAACCAAACAGGCGCCCATAGCTGTCAGGGTCCGGCTTCATCTTAGCGCGCGCAAGCTGGGCTTACCGGCCAAATACCGGCCCGTCTGCGCCCTGCTTCGCACCATGTCTTTGAAGAGCTGACGGTTCGCCTCCCTTTCGCCATGATAATGTTGCTGGCACCTCGAGGCAGAAGGTTCGAACAGCCTCCTCCTCCCTCGGCCGCATCTACGCCCCTCTGCTCGCGCTTCACTCACATCATCGCGTCCAGAATCGAAGTCTAGCCTGTGTCGGCCTGTGTTCACGATCAGGCCATGCTTCCATGCCATCATGTTCCATCCAGCACCCGCGGGAGTTTCGGGTGGCCGCGCTTGCGGTGAGGCCTTCGAAGATCTTGCGCTCAGTGAACGCAAACGAATAGATGCATCGGGCTGAGGATTCCATATCTATCCGACAACTTGGAGACTCAGAGACCATCCGAGGGCGCTCAGACTTCCCGGTGAGTTCTACCTGGATAGTCTCGGGCGCAGGTCAACATCGGTGAAGATGCTGGAGATGTGCTCCATCTCGTTTAGGGTAAGTAACCTCTCTGCGGACTGTACCACTCCCCTGATCTAAGCCTATCGCGCTATCTTCCAGATGTTCGCATACGTCTTGTATGTCGTGTGGCGCACGCTGCAGAGTTCCGGCCGGACTGGCTGAATGTGCATTACGAAACGATACGAAAAGACGCATCTTCCCATTCTCACTATTCATAGCGTGAGTATGACACGGGATGTCCAGGTTCGTTTCTCTGTTCGCCGAAGGCCGT
>NW_025954318.1:0-77361 GCF_022376455.1 Epithele typhae | reverse complement strand
CCATCTAATCACTTTGGCGCTCCACAGCCATCACTACGAGGCGTTGAGTCTGCAGCGCCCGGTGCCCGGCGCCGGCGCCCTCGCGCTGATGGCGCGGCGCCCACGCAGCGCATCAATCATTCCCGCGGTTCCTGTCCATGCGGCGCCCGCACCATCAGAGTCCCGCCTCCCGCCAAGGCGTTCAGTATGCTGACATAATGTCCCGCCCTCCCCATATGCGGGAGCGGCGGGCGGTGGCGGGCGGTGGCGGGCGGTGAGGGCATCACAGAGAGCGTGTCTAGCTAGTGATTTGTGTAAATAGATGCGCATTCTTAATACAAGTACATACAAAAAACAACGGAGCGAATCGGACAAGGGGAGGGGAGGGGCAAGGGAAACAACGAGCTCGCCGTCCCCGACGGCGAGCACGGGGGCGCGGGCGGCCATCACGGACGGGCGGCGCGAGGGGAGACGCCAGTGGGGGCGGCCATCAGGGAGCGCGGCACGGGAAGCCGCTCACGTGGTCCGGGAGAGCGCAGGGGAGGCTGGGCCGGGCCCTCGGGGACGTCGGGGACAGGGGCAGGGGACTTGCGCATAAGCCCCCGTTTTACCGTTTCCTCTCAGGGAATATCAAGCGTTATTCGTAGAGGGTCTACTAGTGGCAGGGGAATAGGCATTCGCAGTCGCCGGAACTAGTATCAGCCCAGGGGGGTGATGGCAGATCAATTGATTGCAATAACGTGAGGTACGGGTGCGATAGAGAGGCTGGCACAACTCGTCGAGCGCCGGCTGAGCGCCGGGCCTCGGATCTCTCCGAACGTGAGCTCAGCGTGCGAGTCTGCCTAGTTTCCGTCTGGCAGCCACGTCTATTCTCGCGATTATTCCTCGCCCCGCCCCTCGCCTGTCGCAGATATTCACGCCCCGCTCGCGCCCGGCGCCCGTCAGCCTCTGCGCGCGCGCGCGTCCTCCTTGCGCGTGGCTCACCCGTCCTGGCGCGTCGTGTCATGGCTGGTCGCGCGTCACACCGTACACGTCGTGCATTGCGCTTCGCCTTCCGTTGGTGAGAGCGTGGGGCGGCCGCGGTCTTCCCCAGCTGTCCCTTAATTGCGGAGCTAACCCCGTAGATATATATTACCATGTAGTGGCAGCCATAACAAAGGCCAGTTTAGGTGGCCACCGCGGGGCATAGGCGGATGTAACGGCTGGAAACATTTGAGATTCATGAGTGTGACTTGTAGTGTGTCACTCTGAATGTACCTTTCCGATACATGCGAGTTCCTTTTGCCAAGTTCAGGACATGTAACACGGAATGATTCCGTTGGAAACATTTTCGATGTAACGGTGGGAAACATTGGTCATGTCTCACCTTGTGACATGCCGAGATATATCCTTGAGACATGGGCCATGATGCAAACAAGTCACATGTATGTCACCGCGGCCTTCATCTATGGAACATTCGAGATACATTTGAAATGTCTCATCGGAGATTCGCGGATGATTCCGTCCGTGAACACGCGAGAAACATCCATGAGACTTTGAGGATGACGCGCGCATGTAACGCACAAAGTCTCGCAAATGTTGCACACCACCACTACCTACTACTACACCCTCAACTACTACTTCTCCCTACCACCTCTACATATCCCACGACCACGACCACTACGACCACGACCACGACCACGAAACCACGACCATCAAACCTGCGGAAGTTCGAAGGAGTGAGGCAGGCCTGGAGGGAGGGACGAATGAGCATGCGCGTACGCACGTCCAGGAGCCCACCCGTGCGCGCGCTATCGCCGTCTTGCGTGCGCGAGAGAGCGAGTTGGCGGTGGAGGATCGCGGGGGCGGAGTGAGGGTAGACTAGACCGGCGCTGCACTGCTCAGCCGACCTCCCATTCCGAATCGGGGTCGAGCTCCCGCAGACCTATGGAATTGGCACGAAGACGAAAGGTACAAGGGGAAGGAAGAGAGGCTGGACCTGGCAGCCAAGTGAGAAGCAGCCTCGCGCGTTGTAGCCCACGGGGCTTGCGCGTATCGCGCGGGGGTGTGCATACGTGCGTGTGTGACGAGGGAGGAGCGAGGCGGAGAGAAGATGAGCCGAGACAGCGGAGGAGGAAGGGAGGGATCAGCGCGCGCACGGGGGAGAAAATAGGTCAGCAAATGGGAGCGGATGGAGGAAAGTACGCGCTCGCACCTTCTCTGACATGCCCCACCTCCACATGTGCACTTTGCACCTCTCGCCGCGCGCGCGAGAGCGCGTATGCTGGACGGCGACGGGCGCACACGTCCAGAAAGGAGCGGGGGCGGTAGGCGTCCAGAGCGCCCTCGTCCATCGCGTTGCTCGGCTCCCAGGGGAGAGGCTGGGCGGGGGAGATGGGGTGCTACTCGCGGAGGTCGAAGAGGCGTGTGTCGCGGCCGAGAACGGCGGATTCTCCAGCGTCGCGTCAAACACGTACGAGTGTATGGCGAGCGCATGCCCGTCTGCATCCAGCCGTCTGAGCGTAAGCGCGAAAAGAGGCCACGGAAGGCGAGAAAAACTCACGAGGTGGTGGTCCGGGAGCGCCCCGCGCCAGAGCCGCCGTGCATGCGTGGCGGGCGGGCGGCGCGCACAGCGCCGTACTCATCAAAGTCGGCCATCGTCTCTTGATACTGAGGGTCGCAATCGGGAGGGGGGATACGGCAATCTCGGGACTATGACACCAATCGGGACGAGGAAGACGCCAATCGGGACGAGGATTATGTCAATCGGGATGAAGAAGACGCCAGTCGGGACAAGAAGAAAGGACACCAGGAGGACTAGGGAACAAGTGGAAGGGGAGGGGGCATGCCGAGGACTTTCCAGATAATAGTCTCCACAATCGGGAACGAGGGCAGAAGTAGCGCCCGATAGGAAATGGGATATTCTGTAGTGACATCGGCCCGGAATAGTCGTTTATGCGATCGACGCACGCAGGGAGAGGTCCTGGTGGGCTCGGAAGTGTTCTCGAGGTGGACGAACGGGGTCGGTGAATCGGGGAGAATGTGGGGAGCACGCATGATGAGGGCAATGGTCTTCCTGCGCGCTGCCCTCCGATGAGGCGTGTCGTCCTTCGCAATCATCTTCGAGAATGATCCCTGATTGAAGACGCGGCCGTCATTACCAAATGACACAATGAAGTCAGCGATAGGGCTCGCCATGGCCATGTTGTGAGTCTATATCTCATATCTCAGCGATGCGCACATGTTGATAATAACGGGCACTGACCACAAGCAAGACCGTGCGTCCTTGATCACTCTTCGGCCAGTTGTCGACGATCCAGCGTGCCGTGTGCGCGTCCAGTGCTACGAGAACGTCGCCGAGGAGGACAACGTCCGCCTTCGAATAGACGGCGAGGCCTCCGGCCGCTGGACAGCGTAACGCCCTTCTCGCCGCCTTTCATTTGGCCACCCGCCTCGAAGAACGTGAGGTCACGCTCGAGTGCACATTGCGTGATGACTGGGAAGGCTACGTCAGCGCCTTGCATACACGTGGAAGTAGATACCACGCACCCTTGTTGTATCGCTCCTCGTCGGAGCACATCTGCAGGGACACAGCTACCTGCTGGTGGTCGACGATCAGTTGTTGATGCTTGGAGTTCAGGCCTTCGGGCGTGCGTATGAGGGAGTGGTCGTATGTGGGGGCATTGCAGGTATTGGTCTCAGCATTTTGGACTCGCGCTTGAGCCGCAGATTCGGCTTCGACGAGTTCGAAGGCGGTGTAGACAAGAGAAACCATGGGGGTTTGCGAAGCGGCGGGAGACCTGTAGACTTCGTGGAGCAGGGGGTGGATCGCTGTGGGCAATCGGGTATGAGAGAGACCAAGCGGATTATGATGAGGAGCAGACTCACGGCGGGCCCTGGGCAGCTATGGGCATGCAAAGACCACATAGATCCAGCGGGGAGAGTGCGATAGTAGTTATGAGACCAACGATTGCACTGCGCTAAAATTGTGAGCAGACCCGGCGGGATATACAAAACACAAGACTTACGCCCAGTCCAAAACTCGACGTATCCATCATCCGATTCTCCTCTCCACCTGTGCCGGTTGCCCATTGCCTGCCCGCCGCCGCCTTGCAATCTTGATGCTGCCCGAGATGGCAAACGGCAGAGAGGCCGCAGGGGCAGCCTCTCACCGCCATGGTCCGAGGGTTCCACTGACAGCGAGACCCCTCAGCTCAGGAAGATCTCAGGTCGTCCGCGTTCGCTGCGCCGTCTGCGCTCCGAGCTCCGGCGGGAGGCCAGGACAGGACGCTGGACGTCCGCCATCGCGCTCGGGGCGCCGTCTGAGGGAATTGGCCATGGGCATAGAGTGTGGGTAGTCGAAGCTGAAAAGCTGAAGGATGTCGGAGTATGTGGGGCCGGGCTTGCGGAGATGCATGATGAGAGAGAGAGAGAGAGAGAAAGAGAGAGAGTGATGAGAGGAGCGGGAGGGTAGCACCGCCAGGCGTCTCCCATGGAGGTGCGCATCCCGTGCTTGAACGTTGCCTCCGGATCCGCCATCGCCGACTCGCGCCTCGCGCGATCCGGTGCCCTTGTCAATGGCAAAAAAATTCCAACAGAGATGGGAAGTTGGCAATGATGCATGTCTTCGATTAAACGGCACAATAGAATAGTACTTTGACGACTCGACAACTAGAGAGAAACGATGACTGCTGAGAAATGAGAAAAGTTCAAGTATCACAACAACGTCCAACACCCGGCAGAGACGGGGACGAAATGCAAAGACAAGACGCGGAGATGGTGATGGAAAATGGTTGGAGACCGAGACGGTAACGACGGGGCACCAAACAGAGAGTCGTGGACTCGGACTCCCACTATGCCCACACTAGCTCCCTGTCCGCAGAGAGAACAGATGTATGTTATTGAACATGCTCCGCGTCAAGCGACGAAAACCAAACTTACTGATATCCCAAGCCATGCGACGATCCCTATCGGCCTCACTTTTCCTGACGCTCGTCCTCTTCCTCCGCGAGGCGCACCCGGAGAGCCAGCTCATACTCGTTGAGCCACGTAGCGATGGATTCGACGGAGTGGAGAACCTCTGGGAAACGGCTGGTGGGGGCCGTGCTATCGCAGTCGGTTGTGAGGAAAACATAGATCTCATTGAACACATCATTGGCGATGGCGGTCTCGTCGTGCACGATGCGGAGATACTTGAGCGCATCATCCTCCAAGACAGCCCTAACGTGAGATTTGAATCCGGCGAGAGCTGGCATCCCGAGCATTCTCATGACGTCGAGGCCTGAGAGGTAGATCTCGTAAATGTGGTCGGTGCTGTGTTGTGACGAATGAGTCATATCGCAGAAGCCAGATGGCTATGTACATACCTGATAATGATGAACGCAGTGTTATCCAAAGACCGACCCAGAGAAGAGCACGCCCGCCGATTCAGATACTTCAGCTTCCATGCGTCTGACGGAGGCCACGGCGGTCCGACCGATTTGAGTAGATCAGCTTCGCAGGTCGCGATATCAAGGTCATCGTGCGGAGGCAGACACTCTGTAAGTGTAACGCTCAAAGGAGAGCCCGGCTGGGTGTGACGATCAACCATGGCGACGGGTGGGGAGGGAAGGGACACCAAGGATCCGCAGAAGGACTGGGGCCGATGGAAAACAACGAAGCACAACGTGGCCACAAGGGCGCTGTTGGCCGAGGCGAGAACAATGTCTGTGTAGGGATTGCAGGAGTGCTTCAGGAGAAACGACCGGAATTGGATGTAGGGTACGAGGATGTGGACCAAGGGGGAGAGAGCTGCCAAGACAACTGCTACGACGTGCCACAGCTTCATGCTGCTGGAGTCATGAATACTGTGAGTCGCTGTGTTCACGGAATACTTGATGGATTGACGAACCTGCTGATTAGTGGAGGGACGGTGGTGTTGAGACCGGGAGGACACGGTTCGAGGGCGATGGGGGGAAAGGTGGGAGATGGAATGGACGGGGCCGGGCAGCATGGCTGATATATGTGCTGAAGGACAAAGGAATGCGGATCTTCCTCCGGTAACGTGACGATCACGATGCCGGTGGCACCTTGCGCCTCGTTCCTACCGAGCGATGGTCAGACTCGGTACTTCAACAGGGAATTAGGGCGTGTACATACGTGCAACACAATTCTTGGAGGACAAGACGGTCACCCGGAGCACGTCTGCGGCCTCGATAGCGAAGAATCGTCGCACCTCGTCCAGCGAGCTAGACGAAAGGTCCAGCGACCCGACGCATTGGTCGTGTCAACGTTCGCAGTCAAAGACAGAGCAAGAAGCGAACCTGTTCTGTCATTCCACACCGTCTATGCGCACTTCCAATCGTCGCTCCCTCCGCCCTCCGCCGTGTGAACGAGCGCGGGAGCATAGAGCACAGGAGAAGGGTGTCGTCTGGGACGGCCAACACCCCCGCCTTGCCATCTGAGAGACTACGTTCGGAGTCTTGAAGGGACCCCAGGGCTTGAGGAAGGTTCGGGGATCTAGTTCGAACGAGGAGGCGGCTAATCGGCCGCGCGAAGATACCAATCGACGGAATGAGGATGCCAATCGGCCGAATAGGGATGCCGATCGAGGTGAGAGCTAGGCGGTTAACGATGGAGGGGAATTGCGTCGGCGGGTGAAACGCGACCCCAGCAGTGAATTTTATCGTGGTCGACGGGGAATCCTGTGCGTGTTCGTGTTCGTGGGTCGCAGTCGCAAGCCAATTCGCGCAATCGGGGCAAGGGCCTGGGTAACGCCCGAGAGCATGGAACGTCCATATCTGTACCTCTGCCGCGATGATGCTGGGTATCAAGTAGGCGACTCGAGGCGGAGAGGTCGTTGAATCGGGAGGGTGCGAGAGACGTGCATGGCGAGGGCGACTGTCCTCGGGTACATGGCAACACCGAGGGCGCGGCTCCGTCGAGATCGCGAACGTGGCCGTCCATCGTCACTCGAAAAAGTGCCTGATGCATTTGAAGGCGTCGTGAAGGCGGGGCACGGACTATCAGGGACATTGGATGTGAGGGAGACGAAACAGGCGTTGAACGAAAGCAGACGCACGGCAGCAAGCGTACGGACAACGCGGAACGGACTTGATGATGGCAACGGCACGTGAGGAAGTCTTGGGCGTGTTTGAGAAGGTTTGAGGGCGCGCGAGGAAACGCAGAATGGGCAAACGGTCGATGCGCCGACGTGCCGCCCGCCCCCAATCCCATCCTAGGCCGATTCAAGATCTAGTCTACACGTCAACGATGGCTCGCAAATCCATTGAAAATACACACACCTGTCCGAAGTCGCCCTCCGCCCGTCGCCCGTCTCCTGCAGCCCGTCTCACGTCTCACGTCTCCCGTAGCCCGCCGCCGTCTTGCAGTCTTGGTACCGCCCGAGATGGCAGATGGCAGAGAGGCCGCAGGGGCAGCCTCTCGCCGCCATGGTCCGGGTGCTCCGCCGATGGCGGGAGCCCTCACCTCAAGGCGTTCTCAGGTCGTGGGTGTTCACCCGATCGTCTGCGCTCCAAGTTCTGGTAGAGCGTGAGGGCAGGATGCCGAGCGTCCGCCGTCGCTCCTGGTGCGTCGTCTGGCGAGAATGTCATCTTAGTGAATGGGCGAGGCGGGATAATTCAAACTGCTCACAGCAGGGCAAGTAGAGACGGTGTGCATGTGGTGGGGAGAGAGGAAATGCGCGTCGCGACTTGCGCCACCGCACGCAGCTGAGGAAGCGCGTGTTGGTGGCGACTCAAGACCTAGTCAGACTACTAGTCACTGAAATAGCCATCCAAGCCACTGCATCTGGACGTTATCGAAGCGTGGCACCCAGTTCTGGAAGAAGTGGTGGACCCACACGGACAGCCAAAAGCGGAAGCCGATGTCCAAAGAAGACCAGGCAGTATATTAGGACCGAAAGTCGGCATGCGCGACAACGGCGCAGGGTCACAAGCCTGGCGCAAAGCGGGCTGCGGTCATGCGTCAGGCGGGAGAAGAAATCAACGGCCACAGGAAAAGCCTCTCCGACGCGATTCTTCGCATGCGGCGCTCGAACCACCCAGCTCGGGTTCTCGCGCTCAAAGCTGCAGCAGCGTTCCGATTGACCTGTTGACTCCGAGACATGCGCGCACGGTTTTCCTCTTGAGTTGTCCCGCCGTCCGCCGTGTCAATCTCTCTCGATCTCTCTCTCTCGTCGCCCCAGCGAGCTTCTTTCCATCACTAGTATGTGCAATATCGCCCGACGCGCTCTACTTGATTCGACCAAATTCTACGAGACTACGCGTCGCGCATTTGCGTGGTCATATGTATGAGATTGTGATATTGTGTGTCTGTGTAATACCCGTCAGTATTTCGACCAACCACAGCTATCAAGGGACATACCGCAACAGCAATCCAAATGGCGCAGAACACACCTATAACCCCGACAACCAAAATATTGGTCCCTGTCTATCCCGCCGATTAGAGCATTTCTAAATACGCAGCAATGAACAGATCCCAGCTCACATGCATGGCCAAATGGTAGGGCGACGTTGTCGACGCTAAACGAATCGGGATTTCTTTTAGAAAAATGTCACGAGCAAGGAAACAGTTCTCTCACCGAAGTCAGACTTGGTCCAAATCATGGGAGAGCCATGGTTCATATCAAACGGACCTGCCACAATGAGATATCGCCCTCTTGCTCGATCATGAACAGCCTTCAACTTTGCGTCAATAAAGTCTCTAGTCGGAAGAATCGAGGTTCCACTCACATCGATAACGGATATGCTATACCCTAGAAGTATAGCATCGATCCAGGGTCAGCATAGTATACGCAGGCATATAGAACGTACCGTATCGTGGGAAGGTCTGCAATTTTGATCCAGAGGAAGCATCCCAGATCACCATCTCCCCCGTCGAGCTGCCGCTCAAGAAAAACATCTCGTCCTCAATGAAACACACTGGGATCGCGCAGTCGTCATGGACGCAATGCTCGAAAGAGTGCGTGGTCGTGCCGCTATCCAAAGAGTAGCGATCGAAACCAGTTTTTGCGTTCCACGCAACCAGGTGCTGGCCATTCGGACTGACGCAGGCACGCGCACTAGGTGAAGCGTCAGAGCATGTTGGAGGAACAGAAATCAATATTCACATTTGTCGTTGATATGAGTGATTGACCGCACAGGTCCACTGCCTTGTTTCAAACACTCTGTCAATGTATCGCATCATTTCGCCCCATTGATAGATGCTGCGTCAGAACATACTTGATTCCGTGCTTCAGGTAAGTCGCCACCAGGGTGAGCTCTCCCCGAGGCTGCAACCAATGCAGGCTCGAGAGCACAATTTCTCCTGATCCCTGATTGAGCTCTTGTTCCGCCGGCTTCGAGATGGTGGCTCGGATTGGCCAGGAACCTAGCTCATTTGCGTATCGCCAACATGCAATATGGAAGAGTCCTGAACGACGACATACCATTTCTATCCCACTCCCACACCTTGATCTCATTAGATCCCCCGGAGGCAACCAAATTATCCGTGATAGTGATGCAATCTACCGGCCTAGAATGCATGTGGACACCTAGCGCTTCGATACGTTGCTAGCGAGGATACGCAATGAGTTCCTTTGAATGTGCAAATAAACCGGCATGACTTGCCTGGCTGAGATGCACCGAGACGACATACCCATTGGCTAGGCCAGCCAGAAATGTGTGTTTGTGAAGAGGCAACCAAGAGAGAGAGACTGCGTAGCTGTCGCCCAAGATCTCATAGCGAAGCGTCATGGTGGAGACCTCCCAAACAGAGATTGTCTTGTCGCTGGCCGCGACCGCAAGGTAGTCCGCGCACGGACTGAACTTGACAACGGTAATCGGAGTGCCCGAGCCAGCGGGGAGGGGCGCGAGGGGAGAATACGGTTTGAACATGACGAATATACATGGAGGGGAGGCAGAACCCAAGCGCTTGAATGGCGAGAGGTCGTAAGGCGTCAAAATAATAATTGTCCAGGGACGGAAAGTGAATCGTGCATGTTTGTCCTAGTGGCAATACTCTGGCGTCCAGATAAACCATGCATCCTTGTATATCAAAGAGGCTAGTGCCGTGTGGTCCAAAGTGGCGGAAGTACCTGCCTCCGATAGGGGACACGCGCCGACAACACACGACCTACACTCTCGCTCCCTTCTTTGCCCTTGCGCTCCTCACCGTCGGCGCCGGCCGCTTCCACTTCCCCAACGCCACCTCAACCGCGTCCGCCAGCCTCTGCGACAGCGTCAGCTCTGCCTCGATCTCCGGGTCGAGATCCCCGCTGCGACTCGCGCGCGCCTGCGCCCACCGCCCAAGCCACCGCCGGCCGGTTGAGCAGGTGCTTGAGCCACGTGAGCTCGACGTGCTGCTGCGGGTTCGCATACCCAACCGGGATGCCGAGCCTGGTGCTCGCTGACGCGGGCTCGTCCTCGCGCCCGAAGGTCGTTGTAGGAAAGCGACTACTGCAGCCACAGGCCCCCGTTAAGTTTCCGCGTTCGTGATGTCTACCATCATCGCCTCCATCGCCTTCTCCTTGCCCTTCATACCGGGGGTTGCATATGTTGCGGCACAACCGGTTCCGCCGGCGGGATTGAGCTCGTCCACATCAGGCATGCACAACGGTGGTGCGAGCGGGATCTCGCCCGTCCGCGCATTGAATGACCGGGCCAGCCGCGCGACGTCAACGAGGGGGATCCCCCACTCCAGCGCCTGGTCCGCCTTCGCGCCGACCCCAGATAGGCCCAGTAAGTGCGTTGACCGGCGTGAAAGGTTCGGCGCGAGCGCTATGCCTGTCGTCGTAGATTAGTATCTCGGACCAAGAGAGAAGCCCGACCGAGGGCAGAAAAGCGGCGGCAGGCACTCACCGAGTGCACGAAGCAGCCGCCTGCCCCAAAACGCCTCCGCGTGGCCTGGCCGAAGATGCAGGTATAATACAGGAGATGCTCCTCTCCAACGCTCACCGCGTCCTGTGGTCCGGACACGGATTCGTCGCCGAGGCTGAGGCGCAGGTGGAGGGGGCGGGCGTGTCCGTGCATCTCTGTGAGAGGTTCATCTTCAGGAAGGAGAGACGACAGGTGCCCGTTCCGCGTCGATCGGGACGGTTCAATCGCATGGACGGCGCTGCGGGTGCTGCATGTCGACGTGTGTTCTTTGGCGTCCGCGAGCGCGTGTAAACCCTCTGAGACCGACGAAGGTTAGTGACAATGTTGAGAGGACGAGGGCGGCAAAGAGGGGAACAATGACGGCAGGGAAGACGAAGACGAAGACGCTGGATGCAGTGAAAAAAGCGACGACGACCGGCTTGACGAAGACCGTACCTATCTCGCAGACCCCCACACAAAAGTGGAGACCCTTCACACCGCACCGAGCTCGCCCTCAAGAAGCCCATCCGCCTCCAAGGCTCCGCCCGCCCGGCCTCAATCTCTCTACCCTCTGCGGCCCGTTGTGATCTAGCTCGAGCGGCGCAGTATGGTCTGCGCGCTCGCCGTGCTCACACCGCTAGCCTTAGGGCGAGGGGCGGAAAGGCTGATGTAGGGAGTGGACGAGGCAGACTTAATGGACGAGGGAATGACCCGCAGGAGTGCATAGTAACATCAATTTTCAAGCATGCAGCGGGCTGCGGACAAAATTTTGATGCAGTGCGCGCGTGCCGACACGGATATGCACATGCAAAGAGGGGTGCTCAACGGACGCGACGAGAACCGTGCTCGACCAGCATGCTTCGTCCAATTTGCGAATGCTTGATTCGACGACCAGATAATCGACTTCGTGGAAGTCAATCATCAGGACCTCGCGCTTGCAAGATAGAAAGAGGGGAATGCGTCGAATAGACAGGTTCAAGTAAAAGGACGTGCCTGATCCCCAGCGACGCCCATTGATCATCTCGCCATAGCACTGAGGCAGGCTTAGTAGTCTGTAGAGCGATGACTATGTGTCGGAGCCTAGCTGAGCCTAACTCAGACGGGGTCGAGAAATTTGCTGCGACACAGTTGGATAGCTGGCGAATATTTTGAGAGTAGAGGCATCCGAGAGATGTGCATATAGTTGAGAGGGTCGATGGTGTAGTAGAAGAAGGCAGCTGCGGGGTCAGGTGGCAGGCAACGATGTGCGGTCTCGCGCACATGCTCGTGACATGTGGTCAACTTACATACAGCTGCGTGCAGAAAGCTTATCTGCATGTTTATCGAGTCAGAGCTGCGCATAGCAACGAACCCCATAGATTATTGCAAGATGGATGGAAGCCAGGATGGAAACCAGGATGGAGTCGAGTCGGATCTCAATTCCCAGCACTTTTGGCCTGGATCGCGCGCTTTCCGCCAGGATTGGAGCTTCAATATCCGATCCGCCCTGGAGAGCGAGAGCAGGCGAGTGCGAAGAAGTAAAGACAATGAATATGGGCCTATGTCACTTAGAGGCGCAGCCGCCATGTTGCGGGTCGGGTCGAGAACTGTGCCAGGCAGCCTCCCGAAGAACAAGGCGAAAATTGAGGGTGGATTCGAGTCGAGATCGCGAATGCGCAGAAGAGACCATTCACATGACCAGCTCCATAGTAAGAACGCGAAGTCCACGTATGCATATGAGATGGTTACGTCTACTCCGATATATCGGCCTCTCGGGGTACAATATACAAGTACTTGGTCACGAGCTACTTAACATGCCCGATCTGATTGCTAGGACCTCCGTCGTAGAGTCCGTGGGTTCGATCATATTTCTTTGCCGTCGTTCAGCGTCCCCAGACGGTTGAAGCGGGTGCTGAGCATTTTGAACCAGGACAGCTGGTGCGCAACATGCCAGAAGGTGTTGTCATCGTTGAAAGCGACGTTGAACAGAAACCCGGTGCCCCAGAATCCAATGACGCGCGTACACTGAAGGGGAAGGATCGTTTGAACATCGGAAGAGACCGCCACTTTGCCACAAAAAGGAATAGGGCGTACCTCCATTATACTGAACGCGAGCTGTTCTCCCGGCACGGTCAGACGCGTTACCAAACGACGCACGCCGATATCGCAGCCACTATCATTGAGTTCAAACAAGTCTATATTGCCTAAACCATTGGGGCACGTTTGAGCGATCCGTCCGTGAGGTAAGTTCAGGGCCGTGGACTCACATCGCGTCGGTCCGACTTGTACAACCTCTAAGCCGACGTCGCGGTAGGTCATATCTTCGCCCTCCGCTTGAGTCACACCCATATTGACAATGATAGGTGAAAATCCAGGGCGAGTCATCTCCACTTTTCTAGGAAGATGCGCTCATAAGCAACTAGCCAATAGTCGATCATGCGCTACTCACAACTTGCAAAGCGGTACGTGGATTGCCTCGCGTCTTGTTGAGACCGGCAGTGCGGAATATTTCGGCCAGGTAATGCCTATTTATCTGAACAGGGGACCCGCGATATAGACCTTTGTTTGAGGGAGGCATTTGGGCACGATGAGAAGTCAAACAATCAGCTTTATCAACTGCTACAAAGACGCTAGCATATCACCGTGCTTGAATCACGATTCTCCCGGCTCTCCAGAGATCCGTACGTTTGTGGCTTCTCGATATGAAAAACCCGCAGCACCTCCTCACACCTGCTTTCCCTCACACCCGTGACGCTAGCTGAGCCAGCTTTCGCGGGTCGGAGCGCCGCACCGCACGCCTCTAGACTGATCGCATCTGGCCCTGCGCGGCAGCTTGGGAAAGGAACACTGCGGCGCCGCGGGCGGATCCGAACGCTCGCGCCCCCGGTAGTCACGATGTGATGCGCCGTGACGTGGGGTGACCCGCCGCGGGCGAGGTTGAACGTCATGTGGGATAGACGCCGGGTGCGATGCGCCGCGCCCGCGGATGGAGGCTCGAGGAGGAGGCCCGCGGCCCCGCGCGGCCGCAGGGCCTTCTCAGGCAACTCTGCTCTCTCTATTTTTCGAAATTCGACGCCAATCAATACCATTCCAGTCACTGCACAACCCAAAGAGATGCTTCGCGGTAGGGGTGAGGCAAGAGATGGCCGCAGCCGCGGGTAAAGCGCAAGGGACTCCGCAGATTTACTTTCCTGCTCTCTTGCGCATACCTTGTTTCGACTCTCATGGATCCCCGCAGGTGCTATCTATCCTCGTGTTCGTGCCACTTATCCTCGTGCTTGTGCCACCGAACACGAAGTCATGCATTGTTCCTTCGGATCTGCGAGCAGCGACATCGATGCTCACTTCCTTCTTCCGGTGCTCCCCTCTCCCTGCTAGTTCAGCCCTCTCCATTTCATGGCTCCTAAGACATACCTTCAGTGTAAGTTTTGAGTTCTGGTTTGCGTTATGTTGCTGACAGACCTCGCTGTAGGTGTGCAAGCCGCGCTCAGCGCTGCCTTGAAGGAGAACAAAGACAAGGTCTCTCAGGAAGATGTTCGTTTCATCGGTGAGATATAATCAGCGTATAGATCTTGTCGTCATACCAAAGGATTTTACAGTCTTAGAGATGTTTGAGCTTGAAGGTAGATTGCCTGGTCCAAACTATGAAACATTCGTGGAGGTTGCCCTCCTCCGTGAGGTTGTGTGCTGCGCCTTTGAAACCAGTTCAGGCTCGCTGACACATAGTTTCAGGTGAAGTCTCGCCGTGTTGAGAAAACCTCAGGGGATGCTCCCGGCACATACCGCATCACAAAAGCGGGTCTCGATTTGTTAGTGGTTTGTGCGCTCCAGTTGACACCGAGCTCTGATCGACATGGCTCCAGCTACAAGTCCTTCGGCAAGTTTCCGTTGTTATCAAGAGGAGATCGGAGGCTGGAGCGTATGTCAATGAAGAAGGTACGCTCGATTGTGTTTGTGCATGCGTTTCACGTATGAATATACATGTCAGATCGCTCGCCATATACGTGTGCTTCGCAGTGTACTCAAGGACTGCCAAAGTACGCTAAGGGATATCTGCCCTACAGCTGGCGAGGAAGACTCCGTCGTGGACATGGTACATACCGTTTCCCTGCTCGATTCACAGAACGGCATGGGCTGACCTGCGATTGGCTAGACTAAAGTGGTCTCGGATGCGATCGAACTCGAAGTCAACCAGGTTCGTACGACATCACTCCTAGATTTTCGAGGACTGATGATATTGCAGAACATTGTTCTTAACAAGATCTTGGAGGAAAAATGCAGCGAGAAGAGGAACTTGTACGAATACCACCTATGAAGTGATTGTTCTCTTCGCGCACCATCTGTATGATGCTCGCTCTATATATTGAATGTAGAATGATTATACTTGAACTAGCCATGAGCGCTGCACACATGATTGGTGATTTTTCCGTAGACGACGAATATGGAGACCGAGTAGCCTTTGTGCACAGTGAATCAGTAAGTAGAGGCGGAAAGGCACGTATTCAACTGGCAGGCCAGCATGAAGGTCGCGACGTCGAACTGTCTTCTGCGATCTCTACGTCCCAATCGAAGTCCTCCTTCATCATGCGCTGCAGGAGGAGGAGGAGGAGGAGGAGGAGGAGTTGATGAATTCAGCCCCACCACGACGCGCCGCTAGTAGCGCCATTCGGTCGCAGCCTACCATGTGGGCCACCAAAGCGCACACCACTCGACCCCGCCGTCATCCACCGCCGAGCAAACGATTCGGAACTGCATGTAATTGTGCTGAAATAACCGTACGAGATCAGAACATGCCCAGCCTTGTTGGCGTTCACCGTTTTCCGCCAGTCACAGAACCTGACCCCCGATGAGAGCGACATGTCTACCTCCCACTTCAACCCCACCCATTCGTACAAGCCAGGCCTGTAGCTCCAGAAGAAGCTCCAAGGCCATCCTCACAGCCCACCCCTGCACTACGGACGACGCGCGCATTGAGATCTGACGTACATCCACTAGCATCGCACTGATCATCGTGCAGAGATGCCCCATCCCGACCATGGCCACCGTCAGCGCCGTGGTGATCTGGAAACGGGTCAGAGATCTGTAGTGTGCACGTCTCTGATCGCCACTTACTTGCGCTATCAACAGTCGTCCCAACAAGAACCAAGGTGGGTATGTAACTAACCACAACGATACCAAGCCCACGAACACGACGGTAAAGACGGTCAGGCCATGTTTGACTCCGTCGGTTGGATCGAATAGCTTGTTCGTCTGTGTAATTGTAAGCAGACGGATGCAAACGGAGCGGCGCTCTCTTACCACGATGGCGTCGATCATCTGTGCGATATCGTCGACAAAGACATCTTGCTGCCGAGAGTCAACTGCACCTGACGTCAATGAATGTTGAATCTGGCCGAGGCACAGAGTCGCTCACCCAAATTCGCCGCCCACACCTTGATCTGAGGACGCCCCCCGCTCCCGATAGAGCCAGTCGCAATGTAGCTTTTGTTCTGCTTCACAACAGCCTAGGTCTCCGTGAGTGAAACAATTCGAACAACAGGGCACGACTACTCACACTGATGGCTTGTACAATATCGCCTACAATTCCTGTACTGTTAGCAGTCAGAACGGTATACAAGCGCGTCGGTGACGCACTATCATGATGCAGGTCCTGGAAGACATTGGCGGAGGCAACATCCCAGATGCGTACATTGCCGTTCGTGGTCCCGCAGAACAGTTGCGCCCCATAATTGATGAATTGTACGGGTAGACGGTGTTTGGAGTGGGGGCGCTCATCGAGAGGGTACGTCTTGCGGGGCCTTTGCTTGCCATGGTACGCAATATCGTACATGTCAACGCCACTGACAGAATTATACACGGCGAGCAATCTAACTGGGGCGAACAGAACTGCGCCTGCTCTGTGCAGAGTCATTCCGGGTGCCACACGAAGCTCAGCGGATGACATACATGGTCGGAGTAGCCACCGGGAGGGAGATTTCCCAAAGGCGTCCATGAGTACTGGTATCCCAGCAGCTATACTCGTGATCAGCGACTGTAGTTTGAACAAGTCACGAATGCACGTACACAATGCCATGAGACACGTAAGAAACGATAAGATTCTTGCCATCTTTGTGGAAGGACACATCAATAGCGACCACCTTCTTTGCGTTGAGATGCACCCTGTCAGGACCCTGCAGCACTTCTGGAGACAAAGGTTCAGGGAGCGTTATAATACCAGCATATACATCTGGGACACAATATGTGAATATACGAAGATTTCTGGTCAAGAGAGTACTCAACTGCGCTGGCATTCGCGTGTGACATATACACGACTGCCCATACCAACGGCAAGGCATCTTGTGGTGTCGTCGTAGGCCACGCAATGTATTGCTTGCTTGCCCCCCAGGCGGATCTCAACCTGCTCGTAGTCGCGCTAGAGAAGGAAGGGTCGGTTCCCGGATCCTGAGTGGAGATGGACCGAAGCGTACCAATGAGCCAAATCCACTGAGTTGTTGAAGATCGCCATTCGATAGGCCAACGATGAGAGATCCAGGATAGATGGGATGCCACAGGAGAATGTCGACGGAGTTCTCGAAAATAACACGACACTTCGGCTTCCTTTCGGCAGGATCCCATACGACGAGCTTTCCATCGTCGCCACCGCTGGCAAGGAGACATCCGTCGTGCGAGAAGGACAAGCAGTTGATGGGATCGGCGTGTTCGTCTGATAAATTGGCAACTTGAATGAACGGGGAGCACGAGAGCTGCGAGCGTTGCATGTTGGGGGAGGAGTAGAAAGAATGCGTCAAGTGTTGGCTCAGGCGGACAGGGTCTTCTGAGGTCTGAAGTATGCGGTCAAAACACACGGAAGAGCAGCGTCTCTGACACGCGCTCGAATTGTAAAAGAGGCTTTGGCTACCGAGAGCTTTGTTTGGAGCGCGAGGCATGTGGTGAAGCGCAAGAACTCACTATCGTCACAAGAAAGCAACTGCTTGAGGAGGAGCAACACCAAAGAGAGAGTGGACTAAGGTCATGATTGGCGGGGGAGCGAGGAGATGCATGGTGCCTTTGGTCGAAAGGCAATGAGCGCTCGGAACCTTTGACCAACAGCACAAGCTAAGCGCACGGAACCCCGGCCCGCCCGGCCCTCTTTGTTGGAAGTCCAGCTCACAACTACGAAACGCCTGATGCACGAGTCCAGGTAATCGCGGGGATGCGTATGTAATCCTGCAGAATCGTGCAAATAAGCGCCGAACCCGTTCATAATCGTGCAGAAGTGCGCTCTAATGGGACTATAAAGCTCGTATAATGCGGGTTATTACACTACTATTGATGCTGTATGTGGGATACGTAATACACGCGCTCGACTTGTCGCCGCCCTGGTACCCCCTACTATTCCGCCCGAACCCACTGCCTTGCAGGAGACAGACGGCGGACAAGTCCTTGGGGAACTCGGCATTGCAAGCAGCTGCCGGATGGGGACGGCTCACGCAAGCACGCAGCGGTGCGTGGTGCGACACGGATACATAATTGTGCACCAATCTGTGCGTGCATCCACGCAGCGCAGTGGGCTGCATCCTCGGATCGGCACGCAGCACGAGGCGCGCGCGGCCGAGTCGTCGGCGAGTGGGATGAAGGTGGGCGGCTGTCGCGCTTTCATCTCAGAGGGAGGCTCGGGAGCTCAGTGTGACCCCGCGAGCGTGGTGGAAGAGTAGAGACGGTGGTAAGCAGTGGACATGGGTCAGTTGGTATGCAAAGTACATAAGTGATCGTCGGCCAACGTCGTGATTGATAGAGAGGGGGCAGGGGGATCATCACGGACAAAGGAGGAAGGTGGAGGTGGGCCTGGAACCGTCGTCCGAAGAAGTACCCTGAGACCAGGAACGGACGTGGGAAAACAGATATGAGCGGGGAGTTTGATGGGATGCCAGTGGAGACGGCAGTTGAACAGCCTGCACGGGTTCCGATACCGGCGTCGTCGCGTTCACCAGGGGGCATAGCTACTGGTATTGTTGTTGCTGTTGCTCGCGGCGCCATGTTTACGCGGTGCCCGATGACGGGTGACGCCGCCGCCAAGCTGTACGATGGTGGGGAGAGCGCGGGATGACGAGTCCAGCGGGCGCAGGGCCGTCCGGGTGTGCCGCGGTTTGCACGAGTCCGGCAGCGGGGCGCGCACAGCGGGCGAGCGGGGCCTCGGAGGGCGAGACGTCGCGCGGGAGGAGCCCGAGCCCGAAGGGAATGGTTCTTCGTGCTCGAGGAGGCCCTCAAAGCCGAGCCCGCCGGCACGCCCGCCGGCGCCGGCGCGAGATAGGAGCGGGAGGCGGCCCCAGCTGGGGACTGGCGATGGAGCGACGGGGAGGCGGGCTGGCGGGAGCGTGCGGGTGCCGGAGGAGCGCACGAGCGGGAAGCCGAGGAAGGGGGTGTTGGAGGAGCGCGGGGATGCCGGGCGGGAAAAGGCTGAGCAGGGACGGCGGGGAGGGCGAGCGCGCATGGCGGTGGGGGGCGGGCGGGGCTGACGGGAAGAGGGAGAGGATTACTCGCCGAGGTCGCTTTCACGCTCGGGCGCGGCACCGGCGGGAGCACCGAGTCCTGGGTGGCCTTCAGCGCGTCGTAGATATCGGACTCGCGGGGTTTAGGGTGAGACGCAGGTCGTGGAGGTTGACGTCGTCGTCGAGGAGCTAGCGGCATACGAGAGGCGAGGAGGTCCGCGTGGACGGCGTCCTTGACAGCGTCGAGGTAGGCGCGAGAGAGCATGGAGGGCAGGGAGGCGGGGGACGAGCCTATGCGCGAGCCAGAGGCACAGTGCTTGCGGGCCCTGGCATCTTGAGGAGTATGCACTCGTCGAGCGAGCCGCCGACAGAGTCGACGAGCTTGAAGGACGACTTGCCAGGCGGGACGCAGGCGGAGACATCGTGGGCAGTGGGAAGGGCGAGTTTGGTGCGGTGCGGAAGTCTTTGGAGCCACACCCCCCCTCGGTCGACTCGTCGCTGACCCCGCTGATGTGCGGCGCAAGGCTCGTGGCTGCGGTGAATGTCACGCGCACAGGGCTCCAGCTCGTGCACGCGGTCGTGTCACTGCTCGGTGTTTGTGCTTGTGCTCGGGCCAGAAAGGGGGAGGACGGCGTCAGGACCTAAGGAGATGAAGCCTGAGGGGGAGTATATAACCGGTGTGGGCAACGGACATAGGGATTGGGAGATGCAAGCCGGCGCAGGTGGTGCTCTAGGCAAGTGTGACAGGCGATTGTGAGGGCGCGCGGGCGAGGGCGTGGGTGCCGGGAGGTGGAGGCGGTGGGTTCCGGGAGGAGGAAACAGGAGGGGAACGTGCGGGCGAACGAGTCCTCGGGGACGAGGGTGAGGAGCGTGCTCTCGATCGTCTCCGTGCTAGACACCGCGTCCGACGCCGGGGTTGATGGGGGCACGGACTAGCCAGCCCTTCTCCAACCCGCAGGCGAATCGGCCACATGTATGAACCCCAACCCTGTGGAAGCCGATGGGGCATGAGTGTGGCACAATGCAGCCCGGGTCACAAGAACTCACAAACGGGAGAAGGAGCCCCTCGTGAACATCGAGTCTGACAGGTTGACGGGTAGAGATGGTGGAGGACGCCAAAGGATATGGTGCCGTCCCGCCATCTGGCCTAGGGCTGTGAGAGGAACGAGAAGGAGGAGCGTGGCGAACGCCACTAGGTGAACCTAGTGACGTCGCAGAGCACGTCTGGTCCGGGCCGTGACGCCCGCACCGTCATGCCCCGCGCAGGCCCGCATCTGGACGACTCGCCGTCTGCAGGCCGCGCGATCACACATCATCCTGGTCGCTAGCCCTGGCACCGTCTTCATGGGCATCGTGGGCGTCGAGATAATCATTTCGAGGCCATCATCGTCAGATTGGTTGTCTGGCCTGGGGCTCTGGGAGTAACGAGCAGGAGTCGTCGTCAGAACGTGTAGTCCATAGTGCGAAAGCCCTCAGGTACGTACTTGCATCTCGCCCCCATGCACTGCGCTTCATCCTGCCCTAGTCGGAGTGTGGCGAGCACCGCTAGGCGAACCTAGTGACGTCGCAGAGCACGTCTGGTCCGGGCCGTGACGCCCGCACCGTCATGCCCCGCGCAGGCCCGCATCTGGACGATTCGCCGTCTGCAGGCCGCGCGATCACACTTCCGAGGCAGAACACCGCCAAGTAGGGGGGAGAAGCAGACAGTGGACGCGTGAGGAAGTCATGAGAGAAGCGTAGGCGAGACGGGTGAAGCGAAATGGTGACGCGGATGACGCGGATGGAAAAGGGCAAGGCGGCGGGGAGGACGAGAGCACAACAGGAGAGTGCGAAGAGGGGCGGGCGCAAGAAGGGTGAGCTGGCAGTGCCAAGCGCCAGAGTCCGCGCGTCGATTCCCACGCGTCTGGAGGTGCCTCTACCAGCGCGTCTTTCCGGACTTCGTACGCCACTGGCACCCGTCCTCCTCGTTCTTCCCGTCCTCCCCATCCTCCCCGTCATTTCCTTCTGGCGCAACATCCTCGATGAGCACACGAACGCGCTCCTCGCCCACCGCTTCCTCGACGAGCTGTTGCGGCTCCCTTGGTCTCGGTGAGTCTCCCGTTCTGCTCTCTTGCGCTCCCCGCCTCGTCCGCCGTCTCCCAGTCTCCGGCCGCGCCGCCGGACCCGTCCCGCAACGTGTACGTCCCAACGGATGCGCACGGGACGCTCGTCCCGCCGGTGCAGCCGCCTTGGATCCTTACCCGCAACGGCCCCGGCTCCTTCGCGGGGGTTCCACTTCGCGTCGCCCGCCTGGCCCTCGCGCGCGTTGCGCGCGTCCATGCCGGCGACCTCGTTCGAGTCACCTACCTCGCCCGCCTCTCCCGTCTCGCGCCCGGGTCAACACCGTCCACTTTCCCCGCCTGCATCGCCAACCTATCGCCCAGCCCATGGCATTTTCTTCTCCTGCTCGGCCCGATGTCGCCTCGGCAGCAAGCACGCCGGATCCGCCTCAGCCTCTCCCCGCGGCGGTGCGACCTCGCATGCGGGGGCCGCTGCAGTACACCTGGAGGACTACCCACAGACACTGGTGTCTGCGTACCGCATGGACGACCAGCGCGTGCCCGCGGTGCCCGAGGTAAGCTTCCATAGTCAGCCTCAGAACGTCGTGTTCGCTGACATGAGGTACTGCCCATGGTCGTGCAAACGGCCTCAGCATTCAGCTTACGACCGCGTCGCCCACATCGCCCATCCACATCATTCGCGTCGTCCGCCTCGCTCGCACCCACATCGCCCGCCCCCGTCCGCGTCGTCCCCGCGCCATCGTCTCCCTCGCACGCACACATATCATACGCAACCACGTCCCGTGTCGCCCACTTCGCCCGTGTCACCCACGTCGCCAGCCGCGGTCCGCGTCATGTCTTCCCCTCGCTCACCCACATCACCACCTCCCCTGTGTCGCCCGCGCCTCCTGCATCGCCTACGCGGTCCATGTGGACGGTCAAGCTCGTTGTACCAGACGAGGGTGTGGCTAGAGACACACCTTTGTTGCTAGTGCGGTTAGATAATGGTAGTTCCCAATATACTTCATTTCTCACACACCTCCATGCTGTTGTGAATCATCAATCAATTCTCAGTGATAAGTTGGATGGCATGAACGACAATCAAGACCAAATTACTACTGTCTGGAACCACCACCACTGGCCTCGTTTGCCGACCTGTTCTTCTTACCACCCCTCTTACCCCTCTTCTGCTTTTTCTTTCCAGCGCGGCCATGTTCATGCGCTCCACGAGATCCAGCTTCTACTCGACTACGTCCTTCATCATTCCAAAGAGCAAGTATGGCTGCATAGACCTCATCCCTATTGTAGCGGTTGGTTGAGATCAGTTTGGACATCTTCTCAGTCCACAGATGCCTGTGCTTTGAACACCTGCGGCAGTGCTATGAGCCCATTAATACCCTGAAGTGGTGTTGAATTCTTACATGTGGTTCAGCATTCCAGCTCGGGTAAGTTTGGGCTCAACACAACCGGGTGAGGGGCAGGGGTAGACCCTCATGCTGCTGGGCCCTGGTGTGATAATTAAGTGGAGCTCTACGTCTATAGTGACTGCACTTACCAATGGACGCGAGTACATTGTCAATGAAGGGGGCCATATTTGACCAAATACGGAAGAGCAGCGCGTTCAATTGCAGAATGTCCTCACCCGAGTGGCCTCCGCCTCGCAGGCGGTGATCTCGTTGACTAGTGAGGAGCTTTGCAGTGATATGGAGATTCTGAAGAGATATGAAGTCGCACGCAGCTTTGATGGCATTCTGAGTGTTTCGAACCTATGAGCGGCATCAATATGCATATATCAGGCCATGCAAGGTGTAAAGATCTTACTTGATGCGCACAACCTGCTGGAATGAAGACCATGTCACCAACATACTGTTCGATTGTATAAACCACCACGCCGATGGCTACGAGATCGGAAAGCATGGTTTCGGTGAGCCACACGGTCTGCGAGTGAATGGGGTGGACGTTCTTGACGCCATGGGTCTCAATGAGGTATCGGCAAATCTGGTCTGAATCTTCAAAGCGGAAGACTTGCCAAATCGCACCGGGCCGCGATGGATCCGAGCACCACAACATGTTGTTGACAGCGCACGTAACATCGGCGTGGAGGTTCGTGGTGCCGAAGTTCGCATTTTGATTGCCATTCGCGACGTACATCTTTGGGCCTAGGAACAGCATGTTAGCGTTTGATTAACCGCAATGCTGAGGGAACCATACCGAGATCTGGCTTGTTATCGTTGTCAGCGTAGAACGATGCCATGTTCATGATACCGTCCGCCTTGCACATCTCTTTGCAACCTTCTGGAATCATGAAATAGAACGACTTGAATAGCTTTGGGAACGTTGCCAAGAAATCATTCCTCGAAGGCCAATCCTGCGAGTGAACGATCAGCTAACAGGAGCACGATATGAACAAAACGGGCCACTCACCTTCAGCTTCAGTGGAGGGGTATCACTGAAGTCCGCGTTTTCGAGCTTCGAAAAGAAACTGCCAACAGTGTGACCTTTCACTGTTTGGCCTGTGAGGCAGTTGATCGGGGAAACCTTGACGGCACAGAAGTCCTGTGCTAGTTCGCTGGGTGTCCAGCGCCCCACCACGGCAATACCACGAACAACTACAGGGGCCCGTTTTTCCCATGCAGCTGCGAACGATTCCTGTGTGACGGCATCACCTCGCAAGATGAGAACTTCTGTCTGTCGTGTCTGTGCAGGGACAACACTGGACGACGGTTAGACATACCACAGGCGTGATAAGGGAGATGAGCGCACTAGGCACAAGATGCTTGCTTGATCTGAGAAAACAAGTCATCGAAGTCATGCTGGAAACGAATCTGGGTGATTGGCACAAAGTCGTCCCGGTGAGGCGGAACGGATGGAGTGCGAGAGCACTGGTGCTCATCAGGAGAATGCAGTGGCAACTAAAGAAACCGACAGCTAGTAAGGTAAAGCGCTCAGATTTCCTCGGAAGAACTCACTTGTGCTCCGGGGAACAGGTCGACTCGGCAACAGTTGCATATTTCCAAGCCGCAATGCTTGCACATGAACGAGTTTTCGAAGACCCCAGTCCCACAACGGTCTGTCACGAACATCGTCATAATACGGTAACAACGTGTGGAAACCTCTACGAGTGGACCCACCACAATTGTACCGGAATGCCGGGTCCCTAGACCGATAAATTGACTCAGACAGGGACTCCCGCACCAACAGGGCCTCTTCCATAGTCGGCCGCAACAACGCTGCAACTTTGGGCTGAGAAATACAGATTTAGCAGCCCGGTCAGATAATGTAAGAACGGCAAACTCACAAGTATGAGTTTCGCATAGTCATAGGTCATCAATTTGTCGCCAAATATGCCAGTGAATACCGGGGTTTGACCTCCGTCACTCCCAAAGACCACAGATCCGGAGATAATACGCCGGAAGCCTGTACAGCGCTACAGGTCGTAAGATGGTTCCAGGTGCAGGATATCGCGCTCACCAACGAAAACGCATTGCTTTGGGTCGCCGTCGCGGCACTTCCAACATTGCGGAAGGCCGCTGAACTCTGCAGACAGATTGAGGGCGCGCCCCCGAGCTCGAGAGCTGCACGGCGATATTTGTGTGACGGCCGACACATCCATGAGGGAAAGCACAAGGGAGAACAGTGCCAGGGAGCGCCACCTCACGCGGGCACTGCTCGCACGGCAGCGATGATCCCGCCCAACGACGTCACCGCCGGCGATGCGCGCGCTTGCCCGGCCGTCCGCCTCGCGAACCGCTCTCTCTCTCTCTCTCTGAAAGCAGCCGCGGGGAGCATGCGCCGCAAGCCGCTACCCGGCCGCTCCTCAGCTGCACACGCCGGGTTGTGTCTTGACACTTCCCCTCACTGTTCACTAGCACTCATGCCCCCACGCAGGCTGATCTGCGGCCTCACAACCCTTGGAGCATACGCATATATACTGCCGCAACCGTTCTTCGGATGGGTGGTTCGCTCGGTACTCGGTACGTCCGCGTCTCCGCTTTCCAAGCCGATCCCCCGTCGTCTTTCGCGTGTTCTCCAGGTTCTCTTGCTCCGATGCGTCCCCTCGACACGGCCGCCATCTGCAGCTGTCTCACAGGCTCCTCGACGGCCTTCACGTCACGTTGGTCACCCACACTATCTATTATACTATGTGGCCCGTTTGAGCTCTTCTCGACCAAGAACTTCCTCCGTTAGCGGACGTCACAAAGGTGAGTTTCTATCCTCTCCTCTCCTAATGCTACTCTTCTTCCCTTCCTCTCTCAACGGCACGTCTTCTTGCGTAGCAACTCTCTTCGCAAAGCGTCTTCCTCAACTCGCGCCTCGCCAAATGCCAGACCGGCAAGCCCAACTCCCCCGGGCCTCCTGCCCCCGTTCCTGCGTCGGCGAGCGGGAAAAGCTCGCTGCGGCGAAGCGCAAGCGCGGTGCAGTCGCTGCCGCGGTGTTGTTGCCGTCGCAGGTACGCAGCAGCCCGCCTGGGGTGCAAGGCCGGTGCTACAACCATCACACACAAACTCAAGGAAACGGTCCGGGTCCGTGGCCTCACCACGGCTCGCAGCAGTCCGCCATTCGTGCCGTTTCCGTTTCGCACTTCGTCATCTACACGCCACTCGCCATCTCCTCTCTGCTCTAGCGTCCCCTGCGCCGACGCTTCCCGCGTCGCCGCGTCCTTCATCCTCCGCGCTCTCTCCTTCCCCGCCTTGGGCCAGAGGCTTCCCGCACCAAGCGCACGCTCGATGAGTTCGCACGGGGTTCGCATACATCAACATACGATAAGCCCATCGAGCAGAGTGGGGGTCGCTCATCGACAGGGCGGAAGGAGCGGAACCCTGGAAGGCGAATGCAGATGTGGCGAGTTCTAAACGAGCGAAGCTGCGTCTCTTGGCTCTATGCGTGACGTGTATACATTGCACCTTGTGGCTCCCACGTACCGTTCGATGTTAATGTACCATACGTAAGCTACAACGCGAAGATTTCATCATCTCCGCCATCCCCTCCTCCGTCTTGTTCTTCCGGAGCTGTAATCCCGTGCTCTTCGTTTTCCACAGGGATCAATCTGCGAATCTACTAATGGTCAGTTGCACCGCCCGAGGAGTATTACGCGCTGTTTACCTTGTCCAAGGGTAGCACATGTACGCACGATTTCTCGATGTTTGCGATGCTGATGGGCGTTCGTGCGAAGTGTGATACTACTTGGTCAGCCGCAATTACGATCGGGTCCAAGTAGTGATCGTAATAGAGTTCGCCGCCGACCAGAGGGTAAGTCCTGAATGGATCATGGTTGGCGTCTTCGACAGTGAGCTCCTCCAAGGGCCTCACGAAAAGGTATGTGGCTTCAGGATGACTGGGGGTGGCGAAGCTGAACACCTGGTCTACCCGGCCGGCGCGAACGCTTTGTTGTGAGGACGTTGAGCGAAACAGGATATTGCAGTCTCTATGAGACTTCGAAAAGCTGCAGAACGTCACTCCTTGTTTATAGATACCGTCGCGGGGAACGACCGTGTTGAACAACAGAGTGACGCCACCGTCGTCCCTAGGGCCATCATTGTAAGATGCATATCGTTGTCCATGAGTGTTCGCGTTGAAGAACTGTATGAGAGCCTCAAAACACTGGTCGTCCAGAGCGACTTGTTGGGGCTCGCGTTGACTCTTCGAGACGAGGTCGATGCCAAGAGCATTTGCTTCCCGCAACCTCGTCCCTCGGCGATCCTCAACCGCATCGCGTTCAAAGGCTTGTACAATCTCCAAAACATCATCGCGAATACGCTCATCAGCAGCTAGTGCGCGCAGATTGGATTCTCGGGAGCTGTGCTTCAGGTATGTGGTTTCGAGTTCACCTGCCTCTTTACGATCAATGTCTTGTTACCCACACAGCTGGATATACGCACCGAATCTGGAATTGGTGTTGAGACGTTGAAGCAAAAAGTTCTTGCGTTCAGAGAAGAAGGTTCGGACAGAGTGAAGGGGTCCGAACAGGCGGAAGAAGAACGGAATGTGCAAAGCGTTGTGCTGATTGGGGGTGACGTCGAAGTGGTAGAGTTCAAGAGCCTTTTGGAGATACCGTGATGTAGCTTCCTCGTAAAGTTGTGCCCAGTGTTCAGACATCTCTAGAAGTCCTCCGATGACGATGGCAGTCACTAGATCCATAAAGTTGTCTAGCATATCGCGCTCCCGCCCGCCTTGACCGTGCCAAAGTGGAATGAGAACGATCGGGAGATTCACAACGCAGAATGTGTGCCATTGATCAGCGCTGAGCTTGCCTCTGACTTTCAGGCCAACGTTCGCTGGAACAGGATTCATCCAAGAGGGAAGCAGGGTTTTCGGCATCGCCTCATGGAGTTGCCCAAGAAGCTGTCGTCCGAGGATTGTTGTTTCGCGCTCTTTCGATTGAACATGGTTTTCAGCCTAGAGAAACGTCGTGAGCGTCAGAGAGCGTGCACATATATTATGAAATAATTGTACCCTAGCTTGTGAAGTGGATTCAGCGGTCGCCTCGGGCGCGATCCCTTCCTCTAAAAGCAGCTAGAGAACAAGGTGGGCGTCGATTAATGCGCGGATATGTAAAAACGAGGCCTCGCACTTACCCTTGGTCCGGCTTGTGGGGTAGGAGGGATTGCTTGCCGCACCTGAGATACATTAATTAGACTTCCCAGAAGAACGCGCCACGCTGGTAGAACAAACCAACCATATCGTCGATTGGCAGTGGCGCGGACGCGCGTGTTGGTGTGGGGCTCGATGAAGACGGCGCTGGACTGGGAGTCGTGTGCTATGGTGGTATTCCACGCCGAGGACTGATCAATGGTGCGCTGTCATGTGTCCATCAAAGCAACACACCTGTGAGCTTGTATCATCCGAAATGAGGTTGTCATCATTCTGATGTTCCTGCAGCGGGTGGCATCCGATTAGCATGCGCGCGGCACATCGGTACATATTAACGGCTTCAATGCTCACTGTTATCCACGAAGCCAGAGCTCTGATACGTTCAATCTTGTTATTGCCGTTTGTATTGACTCCAAGTTCAATGCACAATGCTTGCAGCGCGCCTGCGGTGAAACTTTTGCTGATGCTCGTGGGCGCTCTTTTATTCAGAAGCGCTTTCATGAGGAGCGCAGTGCTATCGCGAGGATTTTGAGCGGCCGCGCCGCCCTGCGCCCCGCCCGTGTTGGCATCGGCACCCGCAGCCGACTTGTTGGTTTCGCGCTGTCCTCCGCCCAATCCATGCAAAAGATTATTGAGACCATCAGTCGTGCTCTATCCCTCCACGAAATGCAATGCTGCTTACCCAAGCCATGAGAGCATTGAGCATCTCCTTCTTTGTCTTCTTCGCTGGCATGATCCCGCGAGCCGAACAAAGATGCGATAGAGCAGCATGGCTGCACTTTCCGAGCGCCGTTTTCGACCCCTGAGCAAGCTGAGCCTCCGCATTGCGAATCTCATCTGGTTCCAGGGGAGTCTCCTCTCCTTGAACGTCGTCGGCCTCCGCATTCATTCCCCACAGATCTCGCACGTGGGACTGAAGCAAACCGAGATAGTGGTTGTGCATGGAGTCGATGACCGTGTAGCGAATGGGATCCCAGTAAGGAAGCTCCAACAGCACAGACCATCGGACACTATTCTCCTTGAACGCCTTCTGTCTCTGATGGTTGCTAGTCTTGTCGCGCCAGGCCTGAGCGTCGTTGCGATGTTCTATGAGAGAACGCATAGTCCAGTTCCTGAAGTCGATATTGTTGCGATCCACGTGGAGAAGCTTGCAGACGCTGCAGAAGTACTTGGCGTTGTGACTCCCGAATCCCGATACCTGCCGCGCGGCGAGCAGGTCGCACACCACAGGCACCAAGGCGCAGCGAGCCAGGCGTCCGAAGCGGTGATTGAATGTGCGGGAATAGAAGACTCCGGTGCGCCAGAATATGAGCATGTCGCTGACCAACGGTTGAAGGGCATGGTTGATCTGATCGAGAGAAGGCTTCGTAGGTCCGGGTATGACACCCACGAGAAAGACGTTCTCCGGCAGATAGCGCAGATGCGGCGGAAGATTGAGGCAGTACATGTAAATCCCGGTCACGGTTACGACCTGTTTCGCTGTCTTGTTGTGGAACGGGTTGAAGCCGTCGACAGCCAGTCCAAAAATGTAACGACCTTCTGTGGGGTCCTGAGGACTGACAAATAGACTGCCATCTTCTAGCTTGAGCTGACGAAGCACCGGGGCGTCCCAGATATCCGACATGATTGATTTAGCTTCGCCTTGTGCGCGTTCGAGCGTCGTGTCCATGGCGTCTTCCATGCCTTTCCGGGAAAGGAGACGACCGAGCCACGCCTTCATGTCGCTGTATACGTACAAACGCACCGGTTTGGTGAACTCCTTCCCTTGAACGCGCTTTGTGCGCATCAAGGCTGCGCCGCACGGGTCGCTTTTCTCCGTTGCCCGGTAGGAACACGTCCGCGGCGGCTTTTCGGAGTAGAGCGCGAAGCAAGATGGACAGCAAACGAAGGAGATGGTCGCAGGCTCTAGGTTGAAGCTCCCAATGATAGTGCAAATGTCGATAGGTAGATTGTTGAGAACTTTGCGCTGCTGTTCTACTGGTGCATGGCTCTGACAGGTGGAAAGCGACCTCATATTGGCGAGAAGAACATGTTTCAGAGCGACGAGAAGGAAACGGCTGGTGCGTCGTGTGATTCGATAAATCAGGTGGAGGACGAGAGCTGTGACGTGATGTGCCGCCACGAAGGGGTCGGTAACCTCAAGAGGAATGAAGTGGCATGCTGAAATGCTGGTAAGCGACTCGTGAATTGGCATAAAATGCGGACCATACCAGTGTCGACTGAAGGTACACCACGGTTCTGATGCGCGGCGGTGTTTTTTTGACGGTACCACTCGTGCTCCTTGAGACTTCTCAGCCGAAGGTGCTCTTGATTGAGGGCGTCTTCCATGAGGATGAGGTGCTTTTCGAGGTCAGACCGCCCAAGGACTGCCAGGTCGGAAACATAAGCCCTCGTTGCCACGATCCACGCTTCGTGTCGTAGAATACGTTTGTTGCACTCCTTTGAGGGATCCAAAGCGAGAAGTCGATCGATATTGGGATCGTCGGGCAGAGGCAGAACTTCGGAGCCAAGGTATAGGGATGGATGAGATTGGAAGGACAGGGCGCCGCCACATGTAAATAGACTGCACTCGTCTTCCACGTACGATACTAGGAATGCGACGTCCCCTTCGTCTGGGGTTGGCTTTGACGCGGCAGAATGATCGTACGGTGTGGCGGGCGGAGGGATAGGCGGTGTAGCTGTGGATGGAAGTTCGGGCGGCATCATTCGGGGTGGAGTTCGGGGTGGAAGGTGGGACGGCAGATCTTCTTTGTGACGTTTTCTTGGAGGCGCTTCATGGGATAGATCGTCTTGGGCGTCGTCCGCGCGATCTGCAGCGTACATTCGCCTTCTTTCCTCCTGGTATCTAGTTAATTTGCGGCCTGTTAGAATATCAGCATAGTCAAAGCTTAAGATCGGGAGTAGGTACGAACGTCTCTTGTGCCGACGCTCGCCTGTTGAATTATCAGATTCCGGAGAGACGTCAGGGGAATCTTAAAAGTGGCGCTTTAGGACAAACGAGATGAGCCCAAAACCAATGAAGAACAAACCTATCGTCGTCCTGTCTGGAGCACCTCCCAGCAGTCGGAACCGAACCTGCAACGTTGAAAGGTTCTGGACCCCAATAGTGGCAAGACAAGTGTGTTCGGAGATGGGGGACCGGCCGAAGGGATCAAAGTAGATGATGGGACGTATTCTACTACTAGTAGGCAAAACATGTCGGCAGTGCAACGCCCACAGGATGTCGGATATCTTCCATTCGGGGTGAACCACTACAAAGCGTGATTTAATTCACAACAAGGTTGGTGAGAGCAAGGAACGCACGTAAGGGGGTTGACCGAGAACCTACCCCAAGGATGAACACCGTAATCCGTCGCTTTCCGCGGCGTTGTTGCACAGCACGTCTATCAACTGGAGGAGGGTGACGAATTCGTGGGTGAAGATCTACCAAAAAAATTTAGCTTGAACGTGTTTCAGATGGATTGGAAGCTTACAGAAGGCGGCACCACATAGGAGCAATAGTTCCATCAGAGGTATCATGAACAGGCAGCACACCATCCAACGCTGGGGGACATCTTCGTGGATTTTGATGGCGTAAACTTGCGCGGCAAGTCCAAAGGCCAATCCGAGCCAAAGAGCGCGCAATCCATTAACGATGGTGGAAGTCCGGTGAGAGGAGACCGTCGCGTCCGTGCGACTTGTGAAACGTATGCGATATCGGGGTGCTGCGAAGTGTAGTGGCATGCTCGTGGATGAAAGCTGATTTATGTAAGGAAGCCGAAAATGCGATGGCCTAGCACACCGCAGGCCGCATCACTAAACGCGGGAACTCCGGCCACGTGAGATCTGGCAAGCGCCGGTTGATCGCAAGATGATCATGTTCAGCGATAAAATCCCGAAGTATCATTCAGAGTTGGCGTGACAGCTGGTCATTAACAATTACCTTAGCGCGATAGGCAAAGACTGCTCGGATCTCTAACGGAGCGATTGATCGTACATGCAGTGGGGAGGGGTGCACGGCCACGTTGCGACGGTCGCGCGCAGAACGGATTCCGGAAGGACGATAACGATGAAATGAGCTGTGTTGTTCGCTAGCATAAGACAGTGCAAATGCTGAGGCTAAGTACTATCGTAGATGAGAGATGTGGAGCTCTGGACCCTGTCATGGGCGCGGCGAGAATGAGTAACGCAGAATGTAAGGTAATATCGGAAGCAGCCAAGCCCATGACACCATCCCCTCTTCAAGGGAACGACTTTACAGGCTCGAAGAAAAGAAAATCTCAAGACAGTGCTGAACGCAATGGCAAGGCGGCGTGGCTAGGCAGGAGGTAGAGATAACGAAGGAGAAACAAGGTGGCAAAAGACGGAATAGAGGGTGAACGAAACTGGGAATGCGAGGCGGCGTAGAGCACGAGTGCGAGTGAACAAGCGCGGTCCGATTGTACGGCAGGCCACGCGCGCGAGGACGGAGCGGGACCGCGCGATGTAGGATGTAGGGCGGCGAGGAATGGAGGGAATGGAAAAGACGGAATAGTTGGAGAACAGGGCTGGAGTGCGGAGCGGCATGGAACGCGAGCGCAAGTGAACAAGCGTGGGCCGATTGAGTGACAGGGCTGCGCGCGCGAGGACGGAGCGCGACCGCGCGATGTGATGTTGAGGCTTGAGATGCGAGGTAACGATGGAGGATGGGATGGAGTAGGACGGCAACGATGTATGTGCAGGGACGCGAGTCCGCGACAGGAAGAGGCAAAGAAGGGGAGGGCGCTGAAGGACGAATGAAAAGCGTACTTGAAGAAATCGACTGACTACGACATCTCCGATTGCGATCTGCTCGTGGTAACTCCTGCATCCCTAAGCGCGTGGACGTGGTACTTGGGACCAGCGGCGAAAGGAGCCAAACGGAACGGCTGAGCGGAAAGTCGGGGTCGAACTTGATGGTGCAGATGTAGGAAATGAGAGTCGAAAATAGAAGAGGAGGAGAAGAGGAGACGATACGGAGAAGCGCGCGGGACCGTGGCTTGCGGAGCAATGACGTCCAATAGGCGAACAATGTTCGCGTGCGAAGGACGATGGCGGAGAGCAACGAGAATGAGGTCGAGGTACGAGTGCGCGCGGCAAGCTCGGCGTCGTTGAACGCCGAGCGCCTGTGGCAAAGGCTCGGGGGCGGACAGGGGAGGGGAATGAGTGACAATATGATGCGCAGGATATGGATGAGCGAGGAAAGCATAGGTAATCGGCTTGGGAATCATGTTGTCAACAAGACACGCACCTGGGATCCGTAGTCTACCGTCGCCTGCACCCCACCGGCGCGAGCTGGACGAAAGATCCAGCGACCCGGCGCAATGGTTGTGCCAACGTTCGCTGTCAAAACAGAAAGCAAAAAAGCGAACCTGTCCCATCATTCCACAGCATCTATGCGCACTCCCAATTGTCGTTCTCTCCCTCCGCATAGTGTGAACGAGCGCGGCGGCGCAGATAGAGGGCGCAGGCGCCGTTTGGGATGGCCAACCCCTCCTCCCAGCCATCCAAGAGGCTACGTTCGGAGTCTTGAAGGGCTGGGCTTCCAGAAGGCTGGGGGATCCAGTTCGAACGAAGAGGCGGTTAATTGGCCGCGCGAAGATACCAACCGGCGGGATGAGGATGCCAATCGCCGAATAGGAATGCCGATCGAGGCGGGCACAAGGTGGTGAATAATGGAGAGGGTCCGTGTTGGCGGGTGAAACACGACCCCAGCAGTGACGTTGGCCGCGGTTGGCGGGCAATTTGAATCCTGCGTTCGCGGGCAGCAGTCGGAAGCTGATTCGCGCAATCGGGGCAAGGGTCGGTGTAACGCCCGGGAGCGCAGGGTGCCAGAACGTCCATATGCGCACCTCTGCCGCCAACGAGAATAATTGATGATGCTGCGTGTCAAGGAGGCAACTCGAGGCGGAAGGGTCGTTGAATCGGGAGGATGCGATAAATGCGCATGGCGAGGCCCGGCGACTGTCGCGCGCGGTCGCGGACCATCTGAAGACGGGTGTCGGTCTCGTCGCAGCGCGCTCTGCGCGGTCCGCGGGCTCCGTTAGGGCTGTACGGGCTGCGTGCAAGACCTGGGGCTGGAGTAGACCTTGTGCGAGTGGGGATGCGGAAGGTGTTTCGCAGAGGATTGGAAGGCGGCGAGCTCAGACTTAAGCGCCCCTGTTTCGCGGGACACTTTCGAGAGCACTTCTGTGAGTTGGGATGAGGGAACAGGCAGGCAGTCTAACGGGTTGGTGATGGCACGATTGAGGAAGATGCTAGGCGAACGCAGTGCAAGCAGGCCATGGCAGACACCGAGCGGGAAGGTGCGTTGATTGAAGCGCCTGGCCCTGTGCGACCTTTCCTCCAAAATCAGTCCGCATAGTCTCCAGGTATAGTTCAAGCTCAACCAAGTATGACGACGAACAAACGTCCATGAAGTCGGGTCAACGGGTTACGTAGTCCAGAGCGACGAGCTGCCCTGGCTCTCTCTCTCCCTTCTTCCCGCACCCAATGTCTGCATCCATATACATCTGTACGCAGCATCTGCTCGCTACTCGCTCGCGTGACCGCCTGAGTCCTTCCACTCGCATCCATGCTAGGTTGGATTCATCTCGACATCCGAATGCGTCAAGCCGCCCGCAATGCCAAGCTGATCCATCTCGGAGTCCACAGCGTCTATACGCTCTAGTAGTTGCGAGTTCTGCGCGCTATCTCGTCAATAACTATGGTGGGAAAGGTACAAGAGGGCTTACATCATTTCTAGTGGCTTGCAGAGTCTCGCCCAAAGCTCGCAGCTTGGTGCAGCCATGTCAAACACTACTCTGGAGGGTCAAAGTGTTATGGAAAGCTTACCTCATCTGGTAGCTTAGTCAGAGCCTGCAACGATGAACTAGTTGGCCGAATGGCAGCAGCATCCGCCATGGATGAGATTTCCTCAGCCAGTGAAACATAGTCCTCGATGAGCTGTGGGGGTATTATCTAAGCTCAGTTCAAAGTCACCCATGATAGATATGGCATACCTTAGCCCTGCGCGGACTGACGACTGGAGTCTGTGGAGCGCGCGGCACTGCTACCACAGGTTGGTGATGACTGGCGGTTTCGGTCAGACAACATGCGGCCTAGAGGCAAACGGCGACGTACAAGAGCCGTCCGAGGTCGGTCAATGATAGCACGTAGTGTTCAACTTTCACGCGCCCGTGATATATCTGCGCAGCATTAATTGTGCCAGCATGGCATGAGCTGTCGGTGCGCGCACCTCATCCAAGATTATGATCTCCAACGCTCGTCGAAAAGGGGACGTTTTCTCGTACATACTCCTGAGGCAACGACCACGAACTGTGGACTAATCCCATCAGCTATCAACGACTTATGAGCCCATGATATGATCTCGCCTTTTCGAATAAAATTGGGAACGGCAATGTGTGGCGCATTGTTTTGAGCAAGTTCGTGAAGGACCTCTATCACTCCTAGTTGCAATGCGAGCATGATGAGTTGCCATGCATCAGGTGAAAACAGTCGACTTACGATAACGGAGAGCGTCCGATGGAGGCATGGTGGTCGAAGGCTGGAGAGTACAAAGGGTCGATGGTGGCTGCACGAGGGTGAGAGGCATCAAGGCGTGGAGAGGTATATATATGTCAAACGAGTGGCATCGGCATCATGCGCTACAACACGAGGCAGCAAGCGGGCAGTCTCAGTCGCCGTATCGTATATTCGGGTTCACCGCATATGTAGCTGGCATAAATAGACATGAATACTCACTCCGAGAAGGGTCTTCCAGCCCAGCGCTGTCGGCCAGAATCATTCCGTACTAGGCTTTGCAGCTCAGGGTCCAAGCTCGAAAGCGGGAGTGCAACGGTTATTATCCATCCTGTGAATGTGTAAGCAGAGTTCTGCGCGAACCTCAGTGTCGAGTCCTCACAGTACTTGAGAGAGCTCGAAGGAAAAGGCAGCCGGCTGCGAACCCATGCGCGTCGCGGGCGGTATACTGGTGGCGCGCGAGCCAGAGCTCATGATCAGCGTGATCCCTGCAGAAGCCGATGGAAACGTCGACGCACCGCGCTCCCCGGGGAATCTCGGATGATGCTGAAGTATACGGCGGCCGGCGCTGGCGCGACCCGCGCTAGCAAAAAGGAAATGCGCTGCAGGCGCGCGCGCCTGATATACAGGCCGTATCGAGCGTATAGCCATCACACCCAAAGATCAAAGATACATGCCTGCTCGTAGACGGGGAATGCGATGTGGAAGTGGGCGAGACTGATGGGGTGGGCGGCGCGGCGCGAGCGAGGCAGGCGGGGTGGGGACAACTCGCTGGCGGCTCGTGGGCGAGGTGGGCAGCGTGGACGCCGGCAGGGGCGCGATGAGGGAGACGCCGCGGGGCAGCGCGGGCACGGCGGCGGAGCAGGCGAAGGCAAGTAAGTGCAGACATAGCAGCGAAAGACATCGCTCACATTGCTAAGTCCCGCTCAAGCTTCGTTTTGAAGCGTGCACCAATGATCGGCGCTGGCCATCGCGCCGCGCCGAATTTGCGATGGTGCTGGACGCGGCGCGGGGATATGTTGAGGGAGGTGCGGGCGATGGACTCACGATTGGATAGCCTCGAGCGCACCACCGGGTCTTGTCGATCGCGGGATGCGCCAGCTTCCAAGGGCAGGGCATGATTCAATTGGGCCCTGGGACCGGGGGAGGCGTGAGCAGGATGCGCGAGCTTGAACGGGATCATACCAACACGTCTCTTCAGCTTCACGGCGGCCGGGGAACTGCGTCTTGGAAGAGCTCGGGCTCTCTGAAGGCGAAGGTCTTGGGTGAGCCGCCGCGAGGCAGCCGATGTATGGCGAGCCGAGCGCGTCGGACGTAGTGCTAGAACGTGGCTGGATCGAACGCAACGCGGTTTGCGGTTTGCGGTTTGCGGTTTGCGGTTTGCGGTTTGCGGTGGCGTCGATGGGTGGCAGAGGGGGAGACGAGGAGACAACCACTTTCGTGCGGAGGAGGAGGAGGTTATCTCAGCCAGCAGCGCGCCAACACTGCCAGAGGAAGAGGAGGCGGGCGATTCCTGCTCACGAGAAGCGCCGAGATCGGCGTGGGTCGCCCGGTCTACGGCGTCCAGCTCTGGACGTGCGCGCCTGATTTGTATGAAGTGGATGTAGAATCATGTGATGTAGGTACACTGGTGCATGTAGTAAAACGGGCCAAGAGCGCCCGCGTGCTCTGCGGGTCCGACACGATGCAGCGCGCTCGCGCGCGCGAGGCGGGGCCTACTGCACGAGGCTTGGGCCCGCCCGTGCGCCATGCGTCGAGACTGCCGGGCTAGCGGCGCTCTGAGGCACGACCTTGCTCTGGCTCTGTGGGAGACGGAAGGTGAGCGACGAGTCCCACGGAAAGCAGAGAGAAAGGTCTGCCACCGAAACTATGAAAGAAGAAAAATCAGAGAAGAAAACGGGGAGAGGAGGGAGGGTCAAAGATTTCGGGGTTGATGAAAAGGTTGGAGCGGCAAGGCGGAGAGAGGAATGAGTGAGGCGGACGGCGTGAGGAGGAGCGTCGAGGTAAGAGGCAAGCGATGGGCGCTTGCCTGCCGTCGCTCCTCCCGCCGTAGACTCGCGCCTGTCTCCTTCGCTCGTTCCTCGCTTCCACTCCAGACCATACGACTCCGCTAAGTGACATAATCGCCTGCCTCCTCCGCGCTCAGATCAGCAAAGCAGGAATTTGCAGATAATGCGTTGCAGCCCCGCAGAGAAGCAGACGACAGACGGACAGTACCCAGCAGTCGAGCAGTTGACCGCTGGGTCTTCTTGCGCAGTTGCGCAGACGGCGCCGGTGGGTCTGGATGGCGCATGAACCACTAGGGGGATGAAGCAATTGCATTATTAGGATGCTCTAGGCGAGAATACAATGGCATATATGTAGTAACGAGATACGCGATTCCTTGGGAATGGGAAACAGCATCAGGGCACACGCAAAGTCCGTCGTCCGAGCGTTCGTACTTGCTGAGCGATGCATCAGGGCGGATGTCGCAGTCTCAACTGACACAACCAGAGGGCTCAAGGTGGTGCGCGCATGCGCCGAATTTCGGAGGGCGCCCAGCAGCTGGGGGTGAGCGCAGTGAGCTCGACGTATCTGCTCCTGGCGACAAGACGTCACCGCAGCGGATGGTACATGCTGATTAACGGTGGCGTGTGGTGCCGGTCCTTCGTGCTTGCGTGGTGGGTTTTAGGCTAGCGCCAGGCCGCTGAGAGCCACGAGGGAGGTATGGAAGTCAGAGTAGTCACATACTCACCAAAGCACCGACGGCAAGGCGCGGAGCCGCGCATGGATGTCTAGCTGCCCCACGAGGGGTGGTAGAGGTAGACGCTAAAGTTCTTTCAGAACCAAAGAATCGCGCGGACAATCGTCGCGGTAATTGAGGTGAAGGCGAGACCGCACGAAGCCCTGAAGGTTGTGTTGTACGAACGGCGGTGAATACGTGAGAACCTTAAGAAGGGGAAGCCAGGCCGGAGGGAGATACGCACGAGAGGAAGAGGCGGCTGTATGCCTTGCAGGCCTCCGTGTTGAAACGTTGAATGTCGAACCGCCGTTCAATATCCGCGATAGGTTTAAAAGTGCCAAGAACCCTCCGTGACTTGCTATCAGCAGCCTGCGACGTGCATAGAACGGCCATTGTACTCACGCTTGAACACAAACAAGCAGACCATGACGTTCCCATCTGCCCACCCAGATAGATATACGTGAGCGCGAGGGTGGGGAGCACAAGGAGCGAGCTCACAGCCTCCCAACGAACGCGCCTGTCTTGGCCTGGACGGAGCGGAGTGGGCGAGGTAAAAAGGGCGCGGGGTTGCGAGGATGGAAGGGAGATGAGATGGCGGAAGCTTCAGCAAAAGTGCGTTCGGCCAGGTAAGGATCCCAGGCATTGGAATTCCCGGGATGGCGGCCCGGCTATTGGAATGCGATTAGAATTGCCCAATATTCGCTTGGGATGTGGCACCGAATTGGGATGCACGGGCGCCATCCTGGGAATTCGAATGCCATATTCCGATGATACCGCAATGGCTCGGGGCGTGGCCAGGCTGTGAAAAAAGCAACACAACGAGCGGGGCGCGACGGAGTTGGTTGGGCGTCATTTCTGAAACATCGGCGCCGCTCTTTCTCGACCAGTGACAAGCACCAGCTGGAATGAGCGCAGGCTCTCGGAGCCCCGTCAAGTTGCCAGTACTTCGGCGACCGCGATGCTTATGAGATCTGAGGCCGAAGCTATGTACGCATGCCTTGTTTGCTACCCCGCTAATAGTAGTGGGTGCATTCCCCTACTTTTCTTTGAGACTGCGCTCGGGTCATCCGGCAGGGACTGGTGATGCGCCGTGGACTTCCAGGCCCTCACTTGGCATGCCGTCTACGCCCAGCACAGTCCCCACGACGACCACGCACTGCGGTGTCGTCAATGGCGCTTTGACAGAACCATGCTGGTTGGTAGTTCCGCCGCCCACGCATCCGCTCACTCATGCACCTCTCCGGCGCCCATGCACCCTCCTCTTGTAGTGGCCTACACTGCTTTCACGTCCTCTACAAGCTCACACATTCAAGGATCTCTCTTGGCACCTCTCTCAACTTTGATTTTGCACCACGCTGCGCCCGTACGTTTTTATTTGTTTCACGTTGACAGGTTCTGTTCACCTGGTACAAGACCGTGTTTGGTCCGCCTGCGATGGGATACCGAGGACGTCATCGAATGAACATGGGCTGCTGCCATTGTATGTCTTGATACCGCTTTGTGACCATACAAACTTACCGCTTGCCGTGGCTTACTCCGTACGTATGAGGCCCAGCGCCTCTCGCGCACCATGGAGACAGAGAACCAGTCGCCCTTCAACCGGAAGACATTCCACCTCCCGGATTGGCCCGAGCAGGAGGCACGCGACGCAGACATGCGCGCCGCGATCGTGCGGGGGCTCGAGCGGCTCCGCGAGGGGCGTGCGGTCGGCGCGGGCGAAGTCGGGTGGAGCGCGGGCACCGCGACCCAGCGGGCGGGCGAGCACAAGAACGCGGGGCAAGTTTCTGGACGAGGCCGCTGAGCGCTGAGCGGTGGTAGCGCGAGACGGGCGCGGTGACGCTCGCAACGCTGGCGCTCTGCTGTCGAGGCCATGAGAATCGGCCGCGGTCGCCTCTCCTCGTGCCGCTTTTGATTCCCACCCTCTGCGCTTGGTGCCTGTGGACAGCGGATCGACTTGTTGAAAGGTTAACATCGACTGCTTTCGACCGCGAGTGCGGAGGACGTTGAGGCGGAGAACGCGAGGCGGAGAAAGTTCTCCACCCTCATGTTCTCCGCGGCCCGCCCTCGCATCAATGTCTTCCGCTTCCATCCGCCACCCTCGTATTCTCGCCCTCTGTGCTCATGTCTTCCGCCCTCTGTGCTTGCGTCCTCCTCGCGTCCTCCTCGCGTCCTCCTCGCGTCCTCCGCCTCCTGCCCTCCGCCTCCTGCCCTCCGCCTCCTGCCCTCCGCCTCCCATTCTCCGCCTCACGTTCTCCGCCTCAATGTCCTCCGCTTTCGCCTGCAGCCTGCTTTCGCGTTCTCCGCCCTCGTGTCCTCTGCTCTCGCCCGGCCCACTCTCGCTGCGGTACGCCCCTTCTCCGTCACGTCTACTTCGTTCAAACTCGTGACTGACATGCGTGCATTTACTTCCACAGTGCGATCTGCGAGCTGATGCGACCCAGCCTTAAAAGGGAGGCGCTTATGATAACGCGGTTGGAAAAGTCCCCGGGCGCAGATGGCGTCCTCCTCTACAGCGTTGCGGCGTCGATCCGCTCGCACAAGGGTCGCTCGCGCAGACGCGTATGTCGTCGCGTGAACACTGCACCTAGCTCCATGTTCGATATTATGCAACAAAAAACCGCTCGCCATATGTTTCTCGAAGTACACTGTGACATACTCATTCCATCCTAACCTAGAAACTCTCCTGTTCTAACTACTGTATTCGGAAAACACATTAAGAGCGTGAAGAGGCTTGAATCCTGCCATGATCATCATCTGGATAAACATGTCTTTCTCGTCTCCCTTAAGCGTCTGAAGCTTCCGTACCCACGACTCGCTTGTGACGCCCAGCGTTCTGAGTACCTTCTCCTGCTCGTACGACAGTCCGACCGCGCTGCAGAACCGCGCCACAGCGTCGGGTTCTTCTCCAGCCCTACGGCGCGTCCGCACGTCCGGCGATGCTGACCGGCTCGAGCGTCGCGCGCGCGCGCGAGGGACGTCCCCATCATCGCCCCCATTTCCTGGCGCCGTCCGCCCACGCCTGCGGGTATCGTCATCCGCATCGCGGACGACCGCCGACTGCAATGAGGAGGACTGCGCCACTGGCGAGCGTGTGTTCCGGCGGGCTGGCGGCCTCGCAGTGGACATGAGACGCGCGGAAGCACTGGCGCTCGAGACGCCTGAATCGCGCTCGCGGCTGCGGAGCGAGGCCACCCCTCGTCGGTGCGCAGCGACAGCCTTTTGGTGAGATTGGCCGTTGAGATGGGAGGAGAGGTTGTGGATACTCTTCTCAGTTACTGCGATGGGCTTGCGGGGAGCCGTCAACGAGGCGGAGTGAGTTGCGCGGGGAAGAGTGAAGCGCACCTTTGTCTCGCAGGTTTTGCAGACGACTGCCCACCGCGGGACGTCTGCATCGCCAGTGCAACAGACTTCTATATCGATATCGGTGTCTTTGAGCCCACCAAAAAGCGCCTTAAGGGCGGCGGGGATCGGTTTAGTCCCTGCGTGGAGGAGCATGAACGGATGAGAACAAAGGAGCGAGGGATGTTGTTTGACATACCACGGTATCTGGGGAATACGGAGGGGTTTGGCCGGGGCTTCTCGCGAGGGCTCTTCTGGTCAGCTTCGTTACTGGATATTTTCTGCCGCCGGGTGTCGTCGTCTTCGTTCCCGGATCTGTCGTTACACGCGGGGGAGTGGCCTCGAACCATGTAGTAGTGTAGCGGAAGTAAGCAGAGGGCAGAGGGAGCGCGAAGGAAACGCACCTTTTAGCTTGCTGGCCTTATCACAGTCCCGGGCGATCGATCGTACCCAATGAACGTCTTCTAAACGTCACCGCATCGTTGGCACGCCTGCCGATACAATTACAAAAGAAAACGTGGGATACTCGTGGTTGTCGCTCAGATGGAAATGGCGCGCCAGGCGTGTTCGTCGCTCCTGCCGCGGTGAAACGAAATGTGAACAACTCCTTCGATATCTAGTTTGCGATCACTCTAACCACGAACACATCCGTGTCCGATCTAGACGCGCCAGCCGCACCGTCGGCGGAAGTACTTGCTGTCAGTCTTGCGAGGTTCGATCGGCCAAGACGCGGGGCACCTCCGGCCTCGCGCTCAAGCGGACCGTCCGGGATCGCGACTTGCGCTGCTAGTAATCAGAGCGCCCGGCCCCTCGACTGCTATCTCATCTTTACGCCACAAAGCTCCCGCACGCTGCTAGGAAGCTGGGCGACGACACATGTATGCCGTGGTGTTGTCCTCGTGACGGTGAAGGCGGACCTCGCGTTCTTGCTGGCGGCCAACCTCCGAAAGGACCTACTTAGACTCCAGAAGGCGGAACGACGCTTGCATGTAGCGATGTTAGCACGAGCCAGGTCTGGGGGTGTCATTGCGCTGCGCCAAGAAGGCCGCACGGGTGGTACGAACACGCTGCATATCCTTGACATGCGAGGACGTAGCCAGCCGCGAGCCCCCGCAGCAACAAGCTGGAACATCAAAGTCGTGGCGAAGCGCACGATGCGCGCGGCTAGCTTGAGCGGCCTTGGCGCTGACTCTGACCTCACATCAGCAAAATGGGTGCATGCACGACAGGGCTCTGTAGTACACTGTAGTATGTCAGATAGCGCTATCATTATTTGTAGTTCAGACGAGCAATGATCCGATAGTATCCATGTTTGGTAGATTAACGGCGGCGACGATCAGCATTCATCTGCATCTGTCGGACAAGACACCGTCTGATCGGGCATGGTCAGACGCCAGTGAACGTCAGATCGAATCCCGGTGTGTGTATGATCATTAGCTGGCCTGTATATGATCTAACATTATCTGCGCAGCCGCTATACTACAGTGCATTCTTGACCCGACAAAGACCTATCGAGTGCGATCAGACACAGGTGCTGACGTCCATTATAGACCATATAACGGGTCACCGGATGCCTGGTGCGGTACAATCCACCGAAATCATGCACACACTCATAGCAGGTGTGCAGCACAAACCATTGTATTGCTACTTTATATCGAGTAAGGTACATACTACACATTGAAGAGAGCGACAGGAAAACGTCGGATGTTATGCTGACAATGCGTAGTCGCCATGTCAGCGGGATTGAGACCGACTCTCTGTGTGCTCATACAGCGGCCGGCGGCGGCGTGTCCCTGACATTCTGCCCGAGGACCGGCCGGCGGAGGTTAAGGTCAAGCGCATGAAGCTGGTACGCCGCATGGGTGTGCATCGGGACGCGGGTTCTGTTCTTAGGCACTAAGAGGAGTGTGGCGAAGAAGCTGAAGAAGCTGAACACTTGGCATCAGCGTCGGGGTTTGGGATTCGGCGCGGGAGAGGGAAGACGTACTTCCAGTCTCAGTCAAATCAGCCTCGGGCGCCGAGTAGCGCGGGGACAGTGAGCGCGACATTGAAGTTGATGGTTCAAGCGGGACGCAGTGAGCGCGGGGCGGGCGGAAGAGGAGTGGGATGGTACGTACACTGAGGACCAGCGAAGTCGCTTGCGACATGCCGACGTCGCGCTGCGCTGAGCTGTGTGTGGGCAACGTGCGCGCTCAGCGGGGGCCTCGAACCTGGGGTTATTCCAGTGGACGGCGCAGACGGAGGGGCCGAAGCTGGTTAAGGGACGCGGCAACCGAGGGAGCGAGGGAGCGAGGGAGGTGGACGCGTAGGGCGTGGAGGGGTGTATCGGTTGAGCGCGGGGAGATGGACGCGTTGAGTGTGGGGGAGGCGCTCACCTGAGAAGTCGTATTCCACTCCTCATGAACCGGTTTAACACCACTGGCGGTGCCGCACTTGCTGTCTGTCGAAGATTGGCGAAGCAGGGGGAAACATAACGGGGGAAACGAGGTTCGTACTGCTGCAGTGCGGGCCCCAGTGATATAAATGTTCTTGTTAAGCGGAGTTCATGTCGACCAGGATACTGTTGCCAGATGAGCTGCGCTTGAACCGGGTGGCAACGAGGATGTACATCTAGATCACCTTACCCACTGATAGCGACACCGGCCCCCATGAGCCTCTGAGAGCCTCGTCAGCAATAATATCAACTGGCCGACAAATCCAATATCATTGCAGATATGGTGAGGGAGACGATTCCATGAGACATGGAGATCCGAGAATCTGATCAGGGCACGAGTACCGTGGGACAGGAGGTCCGAGGGTGTCGCGGAGAAGAAAGGGAGCGAAGTGGGCGAACACGGAGGGGATGAGAGGAAAGCAAGCAGAGAGAAGGATAAGCACGATGGGAACTTCGGGGATGGTGGGGCGCGAGGCTTGACGGAGAGCGCGTGACACCGGCGCGTTGTGTCGGGGTCCCTCGTGAGTCGGAGATATGGCGTGTTGTGTAGCGGCACCTTGCAGGGCGATTTTCGGGGAGGCGCGACGTAGGTGCAAAGGGCGAGGGTGCAATGAGAGCCGGCGCGCGGGCGTCTGCGATGGTGGCGGGGTCGGGAGTCGAGTCCTGCGGACGCGTGCGTGGATAGAATTGGGAGACTAGTAGTACCAGCGCCCGTACCGAGGATGTTTTGACTACACTCTAGCTCCTTCTTAGCGTGAAGAAACAAGGAATGAGTCTCATCTACCATAGTACAACTGGCTCCCCAGTGCTCTCTCAAAAAATGTCTTACCAGATTATCACCGGTCGAGCAGAGCCCTACACTACGTAAGTCGATCGTGTCCGATCATTGGACCTCCGGACCGACGATGTCTGGCGTCTGCCGAGCTGACATCATCCGCTTTCGCCGGGCGCCACAGCGCTCGATCGGGCACCCCTCGTTTTGCTGATGCAATACACGTCTATAGATCTAGATAAGTAAGTAACGTTCCCGGGAAGTTACACGCCGCCCTCATGTTGACGGTCCGGCACGCCACGAACCTCGCCGCGGACCAGGCCCCCATGGCGCCTGCCAGCGGCGGCAGCGTGGACCGCCGCGGCGCGTTCGTCCGCTCGCCGCGCTCGAGTCCTCCGGTGCGCGCGGCGCGGTTCGGGGGGTCCTCCATCCGTGCCAGTTCGGCTCGACCAGCCAACGCTCTACCACTGACGCGGTATCATACGCCGTCAATTACATTCACCAGGCCTGGCGGCACAAGTGGGTCGTCACCATGGTAGGTTGTGACGTCGCGCAGTTTTCCCCCTCTGTCGACCATGAGCTCCTCGTCGGGGTCTGCGCACGCCGTGGCTTCCCGCCCCCCTTCGTTTCATGGCTGCGTGCATACCTAGGCCCCCGTTCATCATCCTTCCGTTTCGGCTCCGTGTCATCCCCACCCTTCCCCTGCCCCGATGTCGGCGTCGGCTAAGGCAGCGCCCTATCCCCTACCCTCTCTGGCCTCGGTCTCACCCCCGTACTCTTCCAACTCGACGCGGAGTGCCGCTATCGTCCCCGTGACTCACCCGCATGACCCTACTTCCACTTCTACGTAGACGACGGCGGACTCATGGTCGCTTCTCCCTCTATCCCCTGCAACCTCGAACTGATAGCACCGCTTTACAATTCCCTCACCACACTCCTGACCCACGCTGGCCTCGTCCTCGAGCACGACAAGTCGGAAGCCATCCATTTTGCTGCTCATAGTGATCGTGCTCAACGCGACCTCCTCTCCTCCCCCGTCCCGCTCCCTGGCCTCCCCGCGTCCCTTCGCCCCCCGGCGCACCTCCGCCATCTCGGCTTCCTCCTTGACCTGTCATGGCAAGCACATGTCTCCCACTACGCCATGCGCGCCTCTACCACTACCGTCGCTACACGCATGCTCGGTTCCTATCCTCTGAAGTGACCGTATACATCTATTCAGCTCTGGCATTCCCCGACAGGCTAGACGGTTCAGAAGTAGGCTCAAGACCTGTGACGATACCGTGGGCGTGGAGCATATTGAGGAAAGAAACTCGATAGACCATCATCCAGAACTCTTCCCGCTTTCTGAAGTGGAGCGAGAACCGATTTGAAGCGCTAGCGAAAGCGATGGCCTGCGATAGCTTGAGACTCATTCAGCACAAGTGAGATTCCAGTGGTGCTGGAGAGACGCGTACCTCATAGATAACAATGTTGATCTTTTCGTTTGGAAACGTGAATAGCGCCGCCAGCTCGGGTGGCTCAACCTTGCTGCCATCGAGCATCTCGCGGACAAAGAACACGTCTGCACAGATGTCAAAGGTGCTGTGCGCCCTTTAGGACTTACTCACATTTGGTGGCATCATCGAGTTGGAACACCAAAAGGTTGACTTGGCGGTATGTTTCTCCTACGTCGACAGCAGACCCGCGGCGGAGGGTTTCGCTGATGAAAACATCACTGCTTTCGACAACGGCGCGCGTTTGGCTACGATGCGCATGTGAACAGATTATCGGGTGTACCAGATTGCCGCTACTTACCTAGAGCAGGGAATGGGCATGATTGCGCGAGGCTCTGAACCTGACGTGATGTCAAAAAGATGGATGTCGGAAGCGACGGCAGGGGCATGCGCTTAGTATAAGTGTACATGGAGACGCAAAGGTGATTGTTTCAACCCGTGATCAACTTCCATTGTCCAAGCCAGAAAAGCTCAACGAGCCCGGCGCAAGGGGGTTGACGCGCGAGAAACAAATATGACGCGCCCGGCACGAGGTTGGCGCGCCGGGGGCAGCGAATTGGACAGGGCTGAATAACATGAAATATCGGCCTACAACATGGGCAGGCGTAACCGAGCAAGCGCTAGCAGTGTCCGGAGGTATGCGCGCGGGAGAAGAAGTAACCTGGCAAGAAGGCCCATTGGGAGGGAGGAGGAGGAGGAGGAGGAGGAGGAGGAGGAGGAGGAGGAGGAGGAGGAGGAGGAGGCGTATCGCCAGTGACGTATCGCTAAACGCGGGTAATTCTGACCGTGGTCGATCTTGGAAGCGCCAGTTGATCGCGAGATGTTCATATTCTGTCGTACAATCCCGAGTGGATCATACAAAATCCGTGTGACAGCTGGCGTTCAACATTTATCTTAGTGTGATAGACAAAGACGACCTTAGATCCACAACAGAGCGAACGATCATAAGCTCTCCCGTGACTGACCTTCGAATGACCACTGGTACTTAGATCACTGACAGATCGAAGATGCCTGGGAAGGTGACCACGTGATGTCATACACGGCTGCACAGTTGAGCGCTTGAGCCCGATCGAGCAACTACATAGACCTTTCCGACGTGTCCCACAGTAGCAATGAGTCTGAATACGGGTGATTATGCCACATGGCGTCGCCTCCTAACCAGAATAGTTGCTCAGTCTCGCGCAAATATATAGTGTGCCATTAAGGTTCTTCGGAGGGAGGCCCCCGGCGCGCACGTAGATCGAAGCCGAGAAGGGCATGCTCAGCGCGGGAACACGACGCCACGCACGAGTACAGGCCGCCATAGGCTCGATCATCCATCCCCTTTTCGTCGTACTTCTTAAGTACGACGAAAAGGGGATGGATGATCGAGCCTAAGGCCGCCGTCGCCGTTGAGGTGATGCCGATCTGGCCGCCCTGCGCGGCCTTGAACGAGCTTGCACGCGTATGCGTGGGCGAGTATTAGGTGGTTCCCGGCACTAAGTGTCGTCCATCGCGGGCCGCCATAGCGCCGCATAAAGATACCCGCCTTGCGGGTCTCACGGCGAATGACCCGGTGGGTGAATCCGCTGGACTCCAACTGAGCCTGGAAAAGGTGAGCATCAAATCTGCGTGGCAGACGTTCATCGCTCACCTTGAGCCTCCCAGTGTTCTTCTTCGTGTGGTGGTCATGCGGGTGGGGCTGGCATTTTGGTCGGCGACGAGGGACAGCGCGTGAAATGGTGAGACTGACCTGATGTACGTGCACGGTTCCCTTCCAGCACGGTGCCGTGAATGAGCGAAGAGAGCCTCCGCTGGCACTCTTGCGCGCGCCGAGGTTGTTCATGGCCTTCTCGAAGTCCTTGAACTTGATATCTTCGGGCGCGACGACGCCGTAGATCACGTTGAAAATCTGCTCTTCATTAGCAGAACGACGACGTGGTTATCAAGGTACGTACACGTGCGTTGTTCTTGTTCATATTGACGCTGAATGACGAGGGAGCAGTGCGAAGAAGTGTGAAAGAGCGAGAGTGTGGGCGACGAGCAACTTGGTGCACGAGAGCGAGAGAGTGGAGGAGGAAAAGAGAGAAGGAGAGAAAGAGAGCGAGAGAGTGGACGAGAGCGAGAGAGTGCGAGAGCGAAAGGAGACCGTGGACGCGAACGACGAGGGCGAGCGGGAGGACGAGCGGGAGCCAACGGGCCGGTGGGCTCTCCGAGAAAGTCGGAGGCGCGGGCGGGGGCGCCTGCGGACAGCGCGTGCCCAAGTCCGCGCTACCCTTCGACTGAGCGTGGTCGCCGTGTCGAAGGGCTTGCCATCCACCTAAACGCGCCCTCCTTGAGTTGGTAGGCGGATTTAATAGACTGCAATTGCACTGAAAACAATCACCCTTCAGCTGCCAGACTTGCGCGCGGGGCCGAAGTTCAGAGGACACCAGCGCATTGCTTTAGACCTCTGGCGCTGCACTCAGGTGAGCCGCTCTCTGATACCGAGCTCCGCGCGATACTCACGGTCCACCACTCATTGTGTTTGTCTCCAGCAGGTACGGACGAACAAGATGTCGGATGTTGTGACGGTTCTCACATTTTGTTCGCAGGCCATCTTTGCTCTTCAAGCCCCTGCGCGAGCTCCTTCCCCCTCTCGTCAGACTCTGAATCCCCCCTCGCGCACGCAGTACATCGTCTTGGAGATGCCCGCGCGCCCCGCCCCGCGCGACCCATAGAACACTGCGGCGGCGGACGACGGTGGGGTGCGCTACCCCGCTCTTACCGATCCGCACGCCCGCCGTATTCGCCGAGGCGCTTTTCTTCGATGACTCCGTCTCGCGCGTGCTCAGCGTCGGTACCGGCATTCAGCGACGGGCTGGAGAGCATCGGGGAGGTCATGGCGCTCGGCGGCGGGAGACAGGAAGAGCCAGCGAGGTGAGGGTGGCGGCGAGGAAGAATAAAGCCCACACTCTATCTCGGATCGGAGAGCGTGCGCGAGGCGCTACCGGTCTGGATTCTGGGCGAGGCGTTGGACGCCAGGTCAGTGCCTACGGGATGCTCACCGTGCGCACGTTGCTAACCCGATGTTCGCTTGTTGTCTTACAGCTTCGCTTCGAGCAGTTCGGCGACCGCGTCAAGTTCTGGTGCGTGCCGCTGACTTGCCTCAGGGCACCCACGTCCCTCAGCTCACCGTCGCGCCCGCACGTGGTCACGCGCCCCTCGCCTCCCGTCGACGCGCCCGTCCGCGCACCCAGGCTGACGCATAACGAGCCGTGGTGCATCTCCATCCTCGGCCACGGTCGCAGCGTGTTCACCCCCGGGCGGTCAAGTGACCGCGTGCGCTCGCCCGAGGGCGATTCCTCGGCTGAGTCATGGATGTACGTCCTTCCGCCGCCCTCCCTCCCTCCCTCCTGCTCACTTCGCCGTGCCAAACGCCGTCCGCGTGCCCGACGATCCCGCCACCCAATCATCCGATGTGCCCGCCCCCGCTGCCCCGGCCTCGCTTGTGCGGAGTCTTCTCGCTGCCCAGCGCGCATCTGCGCGCCGCGGCGAGGACCGCAAGCTCTCTGCGGACGGCTCGCAGGCTGTATGCGCCAGGTCGCTGCTCTCGCCGCCAACGGCGATACTGCTGTTGATCGCGAGTGTCATGCTCCCCATGATGGTTGTGCCGGTGCAGGTCGACGATGCCACGCTGTCGGGCGTGCGGCATGACATGGCGAGTGTGTTTGAGGTCTTCCCAGGAGTCGTTGAGGGCACGCTCATCAATAGTGTGCCGCCCCCGCCAAGTGTTACATGTTGTGGGTCGAGGGACTATCTGTCGATGCTAGAACTGGAGGCTTTACTTGTATGGTTAATACATCAGTCGAGGAATGTCTACAGGCGCAAGCCGACATGTGTACTTCCACCCTGCGCCTCTGCAACCGTGCCGTGTCAACGACTACAGTGACGGTCAGACGGTCAGAAGCTCCGGCACCCGCCTATGTTTCGCTCCCTGAGGCCGGTTCAACTGATGAGATTCTCGACTGCGATTATCGTATTAGCAGGAAGAGCGTACAGAAAAACCAATTGCGAACTCACTCTGAGTTTTATGCTTGTTCCTGTACGTCGAATCCGAAATCCACGAGGGCCATCGCTTGTCCTCGGTAAGGATCAGGCGCCGTTTATCGTCTCTTTGAAAACCCTGCTGTACAAGCTTCCATACACGTCCACCAGCATTATCCGTATCCCAGAGCCACAATTTGTCCCCACTGCCATTCTTGTGATAGAAAAGGTCGCCATGTCGTCCATCGTGACACTGATCAAAGTCCGGAGGTATCGGACCAGCGGCTGGAGAAATTGCTTCAAAATAGCCTGTTCCCCTGTGATTTCCTCTAGGGTCGTCCACAACGCCTTTGACGTCGGCGTTAGAACGATCGGACACATCTATGCGAAAGGCGTGCCACTTTCGTTTGTAGATCTGCAGCTCGTTATCAGTCGCAAAGATATCAGCGCGAGGGGCATGAACCCACGGTGCTGGAATTGTCGCTTGTTTGAAAACTACTACTCGGCGCAAGGTGAGAGCTAGAAAGCGGGAGGCCGGGTTAGAAGCCTTTCAAAGCTCAAGTGCTTTCCGATCTTAGCTTACAAGGCACCGTGGATGGAGGGCGGTGGCGCTGAAGCATAACGGACGTTATGAGGACGCCAACTGGCCTCTCCAGGGGACAGCTGATCTGAGCTGTTTCTTGTTACAGGATGGGCGGGCATGTCGGGTCGAGAAGAGTAGGGCAAGGGCTGGTTTGCTGAGAGCGAGGGGCGGCCGGCCGATGACGACGTCGCGCAAGCTCTAAACTCATCAGCGTTAGAATACTCAAACGAATAAAAAAGAGGGGGATGGGACCTTGAGACCGTATCAGAAAAGGTGCGCATGATGAGGGGTTCGATAGTGCCCTGGCCAACGGTTGGTGTGCTTGGGGTAAAAAATTGCAACTTCGTTGCGGATGATCCAGGTGAAGAGATGACCACAGCAATAAACATAGGTGTGTGGGGAAACATGGCCATAGCACGCCGGCTCCATGGAAATGTTTGGGGAAGTAAGATGGCACGGAGCCGAGGGGCAGATCGAACACACAACACCGCTGCAACGCAGATGAAAAGCGAAGCCAGAGCGGAAACGGCAGGAATTGGAATGACAAGAGTATTGGTCATACTGCCGTTGGACCGGGTCGCCAGGGAATGCGAGGACGACATACGGAAAACAGGAGGGGACGGCTCAGAGTCGGAGAAGAAAGTGCGCGAAAGGATCATAATCTGTGCGGTCGTGACTTTCTTTGTCTGGCTGCGAGCCGTGTTCTTGCCTTGCGCAAGGATGGGGCTGGCGCCGGCAAGCCGGCGGGCCGAAGCGTCGCCGCCAGTAAAATTCAACGCCCAGCGGCTTGCTCGACTCGCCCCCACCCCCGCTACCCCGAGCAGACTGGACCCTCCCATTCACACTCTCGCCAGGCAATGCGCCAGAACCACCCCCGCTACCCCGAGCAGACTGGACCCTCCCATTCACACTCTCGCCAGGCAACGCACCAGAAGTGGCAGCGGACGCTCGGCGCCCTGTCCTCACCTTCTGCCGGAGCGCGGGGCGCAGACGGCCAGGCGGACGCCCACGACCTGAGAACGCCTTGAGGTGAGGGCTCCCGCCATCGGCGGAGCACCCGGACCATGGCGGCGAGAGGCTGCCCCTGCGGCCTCTCTGCCATCTGCCATCTCGGGCGGTACCAAGACTGCAAGACGGCGGCGGGCTACGGGAGACGTGAGACGTGAGACGGGCTGCAGGAGACGGGCGACGGGCGGAGGGCGACTTCGGACAGGTGTGTGTATTTTCAATGGATTTGCAAGCCATCGTTGACGTGTAGACTAGATCTTGAATCGGCCTAGGATGGGATTGGGGGCGGGCGGCACGTCGGCGCATCGACCGTTTGCCCATTCTGCGTTTCCTCGCGCGCCCTCAAACCTTCTCAAACACGCCCAAGACTTCCTCACGTGCCGTTGCCATCATCAAGTCCGTTCCGCGTTGTCCGTACGCTTGCTGCCGTGCGTCTGCTTTCGTTCAACGCCTGTTTCGTCTCCCTCACATCCAATGTCCCTGATAGTCCGTGCCCCGCCTTCACGACGCCTTCAAATGCATCAGGCACTTTTTCGAGTGACGATGGACGGCCACGTTCGCGATCTCGACGGAGCCGCGCCCTCGGTGTTGCCACGCACCCAATCCCACTGCACCCCCGGCTCCTCTGCCGATACCGACCGCCGCAATCCCGTTCAAATCCCCGCTGCACATGTGTTGTGCGTCTCGTCCAAGACACCGCTGCTCAAGACGAAGCCCATATTCGTTGTCGAGGGCGTGCGGAACGCGTTGCTCGAGACCGTCGAGCGTGGGTTTGATTCCAAGATCGCGGAGCACCTGCTGTCGTGAAGTTTCTCAAGACGAACATGCTCAACAGCGAGCTGAAGCGACGTGCCAAACCGTGGGCGCGGGCGCGGCAATCAAGCTGAGCTTGCACGGGTTCGAAGTCAAGACGATTAGCTGCTTTTGGGCAAACAGAGGTGCGGGTTGTGCATTGGCTGCTCAGGACGAGAGGCTGATGGGCTCGCGTGGGCAGCGCCATCTCCTGCCACAGCAAACGTGAGAATTACTGAGGTTACACCCGCCACTGCTCTCATCATGTGAGCACCTCCACCACTCGCTCGCGATCCTCACTGACTGTATGCGCTTCATTCATTGTCTTTTTTCAGACCCTATGCCTTGAAGAACTACCACCTGACTATATGCACCAATCCGTCCGCGCCTCCCACCAACGGCTTCCCAGCCGATCACTCCTCAGCTTTCCGTTTGCCGCACCCGCGCGCCCACCGCTGCGCTCGCGCGTTCGTATTCATTCATCATGCGCTTCGTTTTCTAATTGTTCCCGATGGCCCTTGCACTTTTCCGGTGAAGTCTCTGAGGTTCCACGAACTTCGTTCCATGGTCGCCTTCAGGCATTCGCGGGCCCAACACTGCGGCGGCGCATTCATTCGTTGTCACGCTCCCCATCTCTGAATCGTCCGCCTGGTCTCTCTGGCCTCCAGTTTCGCGACATACCCAGCATGCTATGCTAGCATCTTTTTGTGACGACCTCGGTCAGTCTCTTGTTGTCGATGGTGTTGATGCCCTGGCGGCTTCTGACAAGATATCTTCACAGGTGTCGGACAGGCGATGCGCGTTGCTGAGACGCCCGCACAGGAAGGTTTGTACGCCCCTCTCTTGATGTAGGCTTGACTGACCTCATGACAGACCACTACGATGTCGGCGACTTGCTATCCGCCTTGTGCTCATCTAGGCTACCATATTCTGGCCGTCTGTGCTAAGCCTATGGCTCTTGGGATGGTGCCGTTCTCCACCCGCGTTTTAAGAGTCCACGGGTTAGTATCGTTCGTCACTCTTTTTTTCTTTGCTCACAGGTTTATCATGTCCAACATTGCAGACCGCAACGAGAATCTGTTGTTCTTGGCTCCAGTCTGCTTGATCCGCCATGTTTAGCTTCCCTCGCCCTGTTCCATTTTGTATACTTTCGCTCCCTCCATACGCTTTGCCCCCCTCTAGGACGTGCGCTGTATTTGGTACTGTGCAGCAGCCATGCCTTGGTCGCTCTTGGGTGCAATGCCACTTCCCTTTGTTCCATCTATGACAAAGCAAACACGTGCTGTTAACACAGTACCAGTCTCCGCCTCCTGCACTCTCTATCCACGACCACACTGCTCACTACGGTTCGGCAATTCTTTCGTTCATAACGGTGTGTGTGCGCGCGCTCCACGCCTCCCGCGCTATCGACATTGAATTGTCATTTTCAGATGTTCGACGCTGATGCTATCGAACGAGAGGCACAGCTCCGCTCGGAATTGGAAGATGCGCAACATTCGAACGAGATCCTAGCCCACCGGCTGTCTAGTGCGGCTAAAGACATAGTGAGTGAGAGATCTTTGTCTGGCTGATTCTGATCATGAGAGGTGTCCTCATAGGCGCGTTTGGAGGCTAGTCTTGCAGCACGCGAGGAAGATTTAGAAACCCTGAATCTCCGTCATGAGACTATGAAGCTCGTACACTCTCAACGTGTGCGGGACTTTAAGGAGAAACATCGCGAATCTTTGCAAGCTTCTGTAAGTATCTCGAATCCTGTGAGACCGCTGTATCACTGACCAGAGCATAGGAACAATCATCTGCAATCGCTATATCGGAGCAGGGGCGGTTCACACGGGATATGCAACTCCTTCGCAAGGATATGGATTGTCGTTTGAACCAAATGCAGGTGCAGACCAGCGACTTAAGCGATATGCATGCACGTGGTATTTTTCGCGGTGTTTCTACTATTCTTATGCTCACTGTTACATCAGGAAGACCTTCGTAATGGGATCCGGAGCTGGTTTCACGATTTATCCTCAAGCATCAAAGAAGTGTTTGATTCCGTCGACGCCAAAGCAACAGAATGCTTGAACGCCGAACGCGAACTCCGAGAAATCGTAGAGAACTTCATGACCCGGTCACAGGCAGAGGATAATGGTGCGGTTCTACCGTGGTGCTCTCGACTTTGTGCAGATAGCTAACGGCTCCACATCATCGTCGTTGGCGATAGGGAACAACCAATGGGCGCTCTCTCATCTCTCTCCTCTGGCTTTCACGACCCTGAATCCAATATCTGACCATATCAATTACCCTGAGCCGACACCATGGCTTAGTCCAGATGTTTCTGCGGACCCCACAGGAACGCAGCGCGCCACTGACGAGCCTGAAGTGCACGTGCCGCCGTCGCCTCGGTCATCTATTGGACACCTCGTGTTTTCTTCGAACGACCTCGGGGCCGCTACAAGCGAATGTGCGGCTGAGGATTCTATTTCCATCTTGGGGTTCCCGACGACATCGCCCATGGTATACCATCCCCAATATTCCCTTTGTTTCCAGATCGACACTCCACGACTGCTATTGCAATCTCATGATGTCAGTACTAGCGATGGTCGAACGCCGACAGAGCCGTCTCCACTCCCAGACAACATTCTCGGTATTTCTATACACCGCGCATCTAGCATCGTTCAACCGTTCTGGGCGGTTGATCCTGAAACCGGCCTATCCGGCGCCAGCGGTGAGTTCCTGCTTCGCTAGTGCTATTCCGGTCTCATTTATGCAGTTGTAGGGTCATCCACTACGTCACCGCCTCCGCCCGCACGTCAGGTTGCGAATCGAGACCTCAGCGCCATTGAAGGCTTATCACCTAGCGCGCCGTCGCATTCACTGGTCGTTGATGCCAGATTGCATCACTCTAGCGGACCATCGCAATCCAGCCTTAAGATCCATCCTGCTCAGCGTAACACCACCTCGCTTCACCCACCTTTACCTAGCCAATGGCACAGCGTCGGTGGTAATCTTGTGCAGGGCTACCTTATTCCTCATGGCCGTGACTTGTGGCATTTCACTCACAACGCTCATGGTACGTTCGTGGGCGTATATGTCAGTCAATTCTGTGCTGATGCAAACATCGCCGTAAGATCTCAGCGGTCTTGTGACCACCGATTCATACGCTTTGTGTATTAAGGTGCACTCGAAGAAGAACGCCTTTCTGAAGGTACCGGTACAAGGCATTTGCTACATTCTCTGTTACTGACACGGCGCGTGTACTTCTGCAGGGTGCCATCCTATGCGGTTTCTTATCGCTGATATGGTTATTGACCCATCCCATTTCTCTTCCCGACTGCGTATGCGACGCGACAGCGTGGGGAAAGGTCCATGGCGATCCAATCAGGCTCTTTTCGATCGATTCTATCATTGAGCATACAATTTGTAGGTTTGCGGTGGTCGATATTGGTCGTGACCAGCTAGCGGCGTGTTTTCCTGCCATTATCCCCACTTAGTAGAACAAGCCTCGATGTCGGCGGGGTCATTGCTTGATAGTATAAGAATATACTGCCGAATAGCAAATGCGCTCAATTGTTGGGACTCATTTCTAGGTTCGCCGCGAGTGATTGCCTTTTGGAATCGAAGTCGATCGTCAGGAATTAGGATACATACTGCCCCGGCGGGACTCACAGACGCCGGCCTCCTCCGCTGGCGCCGCTGCCATCTTCAACTTTGCAGCTCTACGGCTGCCCCCCATGCCACTCCGTTGCGTTTCGTTGACGTTTGTCTTTCCCACTTTCGGCTCTCAGCCAGCGGGCGCCGCCAGCCGCCCGCGAACTGGCGCCTGGCCGATGCTTTCCTTCTCACCACTGCCCCTCGACCTTTGCGTCCGCATCGCCCTCATCATTGTCCTCGCCCGCCTCCTCGGCCTCCTCGCAAGACCTTCGCGCCAACTTCCACCTCCGCATTGCGCGCGTCGTCCGCCTCCACCTTGCCCATCTCCGCGCGCGTCGTCCCACCATCCTCCTCACCCCACGTCGTCCGCCTCTACACCACCCACCTCCAGATACCCCTCCTTCACGTCGCCCTCCTTGTCACCCACCTGCGCTGCGTCGCCCACCTCGGCCTCGTCGCCCACCTCCTCCCCCTCGCCTCCGCCCACGCATGGATCTGGCAACGGAGACTCCTGGCGCATCGCGGCACTAGCGGCGCGCGCCGCTCCGACTTCGACCCTTACTCACGGTCTTTCTCCCAGTCGTCGTCACTACCGATGGCGGCCTTGACAGGCTCTCGCTCTCGATGGCCAGCGGTCGACTTTCAGTACGCATGGCAGAACACACGGCCCCTGGTCAAGGACGAGCGCGAGAAGTCGCTCGGCGCCGCGCTAGGAAAGGATCTTGCGTGCGCCTGCACACAAGATTTCTATATCTCCGTGGGACCGATGGCGTTGGTGGAGGACGGAAAGGAGGAGTTGAAGGACTGTCCGGTGCGTCTTTACTTTGCGCGTCTTCTCTGGCTCCTCCCGTTCACCACACACATCCCATACAGACTCGTTCAACCTCATGCCTAGATACACAAGGACGGGAGACATCCGACGCAAACTGCGACGAGCTCGCGAGGCGACAAATTACCCTGCGATGACCCACGATGTTACGCGGCGCCCGGGCCTCAAGGTACGCCTCTTTTTCCCGCGCCGCCGTCTCCCTGCTCAGCTCGATGTTCGATCCACACAATAGCCCACCCCCTTGAGCGTCGCCTGCCCCACACTCCCGCTCATCGGTCCCATCGCACGGCAAGGCTTCAGCCTCCACCGACAGCGCAACCCCGCGCGCTGCCGGCGGACTCGGAATCCCCTCACCCTCAGCCCCACCGCCTTGTGCTTGTTCCAATACGTCGTCGAGGCTCATGGCGCGCCGGTTCCGACTGTACTGGTCCGTCATTCCATCACCTCATGCGCGCATATACTCACTTCACATGAACGGACGCAGGACATATCACTGCATCTCATTTACCGCGAGAAGAGCCCTGGCTTGTCGGCTCCGTCTCGCTGACGCGGGACCTAGAGCGTGCCCTGATACACGAGATGCGTCATGACCCGTGGCTCCGAAGCGTCGACGTACACGAACAAGAGCGAGATACGGACAATCTGGCCAGCTCGTCATGGCTGACGACGCAGTTATCGACTTGCTGAAGGCTGCGGCGGCACGGAGCAGTGAAGCTGTAAATGAGAGGTTTAGGATGAGTGATAACGCGTAGCTCATGCGCAGGGATTGTTGGTCGTCAAGGGCATTATCACTCCAAGGTACGTCTTCGTCTCTCTACTTCTCGAGCACATACCGATCTCTCTTTGCCCAGGACGTGGAGCTCGTGATGGGGGCGGCATTCGCTCAGGCACGGACACGTTCTGCGCGATCGCTCCTCGGGACGCAGGCCGTCTGCGTGGGTCTCATCTCACCTCCATCTTCCGTCTTAGCGAGTGCTGAGGATGGCTCCCCTGCGGCGCAGTCAGTGGGGCGTACGCGTATAGGCTCGTGGTCGCCGGACAGGAGGGCGTCGAGGCAGTGATGAAGACCATCCTCGTCGAGTTCAAGCCCTCCCTCGCTGCACGCACAGAGCCATTCTTACGCTACCCATTCAACACTCGATCCTTCTTCACGAGCGGAGGGCCCAAGGGCATCCGCGACCGACTACACCACTTACGCGGATATGTCCAGTCGATGCGCCGCTGCTGATCGATGGCGTCATGTCCGCCGCGGTGATGCACGCCCCCCGGACCCATGATCTCCGTTACGCTCCGCGGTGCTGGAGAAGCCGTTCCCGCACTTACTCGAGCTCGCGCAGGCAAGCTACCGGCGCAGGAAGCGGTCAGGCTCGAGGGGTCCTTCCGCGGGGTTGCGGATGCAGATCTAAGTCCCGGGGCAGCTTGCGGGGAGGTCCTGTTCCCGCGTGATTACCAGTAGATCGTGGCCGTGGAACACTTTCGGGACGCGTACAATTGCATCCTAGTGTGCTATTCGAAGGTGCGTGCGTGGTAGGGCTAGCCTCGGACGTGGAGGCAGCTGACACCGTGAATTTGCAGATGGGCATGGGGGTGGTTCGCGCTGTCACGTAGAAGCGCGCGATATGGCCCCAGTACGCTGTGAGTGTAAATTACGATTCTGAGCACTTGGTTCGCGTTCTAACGACTGCGGACAATGGGTCGTAGACGGGAACACGGTCCGCGCCCGCGCGAAGTTCCGCGGGACCCAAAGATGCGCCACAGCTCTCTATGGAGGAGTCTGTCAGCCAGCTCGGGACGTAAGAAGAGGCTGCACGACTCGAAGTCTTGTAGATCCCGCTGAGGTACTTGGGATATGAGAGTGTGGCGCGCGACGAGACCAAGGGTTAACGTTGAAGTCGTGGCAGAGGGGCGCCCAAGGCAAACGCATAATGTCTTTCAGATAATGACCTTGTCTTAGATGGCAGTTCCCAGACAAGATTTCCTCTGCTGCCCTTGGTGACAGGTACGGAGCCGGATGTGGCAGGCGTGCAGCACGAAGAGCGCGTAGCAGTCAACGACAAGTACTGACTTCGCTACCCTAACAATCTCTGCGGATGACTCGTGCAGGAATAGAAGAAGAATACGAGTTGGCGAACGGAATACAACTGCAGCGCCCTCAACGTTCAACGTTGAATGCGGGTCATGTCAGCAACTTTTCGGCGAGAGATCCGACGAAAGTCCACATGGGCAGAGCGCTTGGCGCGCAACAAACCCAGCGATGTGAGGAACCTCATCCCAGGGTTAGGTCTCGGGTCGCCGCCGTCCCCGCCGCGTACCTCCAAACACCGGCATCTTGCCGACCTATGCTCTATTGTTGCTCTTTGACTGCTACGACCCCTCATGACGGACAAGTTTCGCAAGGTGCACTGCCCATGCGAGGCTTCCATCGTGCTCGCCGTCTCACGGATCGACCAGCCGCGCTCGCGCCTCGTTCACCCCATCCCGCGTGACTTTGCGAAGCATAAATTGCCGTCTCTCATTCGTGAAGAGTGCGCAAAGTGGTGTGCGGGCTCAGTCACCACTTCCACTCGGTGAGTCCTTCCTCCTCCATCCCTTCCAACATGCCCAGCAACGCAAGTCTCGCCAACATCGCTCAGCCACTGCGATCCTTGCTGTTCATTCTTCTCGTAGAGGCCAGGGCTGCCAGAGCGTATGGACTTCGACGCGCAGACACGTTGCGCGCGTGATCCTCTGGCCCGGAAGACCTACTTGGTAGTGAGCCCCTATATTGGACGAGTTCATCGACGGCATCTCGCAGCACCTCCGAGCGAGCAGGAGGAAGAGGTCCAGCGGGCGCAAGGTGCGTCGTTTTACCCTCGGGTCTTCGAACCCACTCTCATCGCGCGTGCAGGTGAAGGTCTCGAGGAGCGTTGCGGAGGGGTCGCTTCACGTCCTGAGCATGGCGTGGGCCATGCGCAGAGGACGCTCCCCTGTTCGCTCGCTGAGACCTGGGTAGCGTTCAAGTCACCTCTCAAGCCAGCTCTTCCAGAGGGAACGCGACAGGGGGTGAGCGGGGTGGGTGCGAGGGGATGTTAATGCCTCGCGTGCACGGGGTGCGCTCGAGCCTTCAACTCGAGGGTTAACACACCCCGCGCCGCTCGTGCGATATAGTCACGATTGCACATATAGACTTCGATTGCGGTAGTACTTATTTTGTGTTCATCATCGTTATAGACATGCACATACTTCCAAGCACATGATCTCCACTGTGTCGGACAAGATGTGTATGTCAATTCAACGTTTGAACACTGGCACATGTACCTTTGTTGGATGGGCCGTGAGAAATCAGCCCTGGTTTGATGTCTTCATTTCGTGCGGCTTCCAGCACCTTTTGTCTTCGGCTTCCCTCTGTTTTGCCTCGTCGATCCCCGCTCTCCCCTGTCCTTCTCCCAGTCAATGCCTCCTAGAGACGATGTTGTCACCATATGGGCAAAACCCCTTCCCTCTTCAACCCCTGCACGGCTGGATCAACCGAGAGATCCCTCGCCCTTGCCAATCATTCTCAGGCATCGAGACCTGTCAACTCCAGTATCGACGGCCTCTTTGTTCTCTCTATCTGTAAGCATCCTAAATGTTGTCCAGATGTTATGGCTGACCTTGTGCTTCAGAGTGATAGCGAGGATCCACGAACGGTTCCTCGCTCTTCCACTGCTCCCGCTGGACGAGCCACTCGATCTCATTCACGTTCGACTTTCACCGCGACGTCCGTATGCCAAGCACCACCATCGTCACTGAATGAGCTTCCTGTGGCGGCACTTCAGGCTTCTCAACCCCCCGGAGTCATGTGTAAGAAGAAGAAGGACGCGAGTGGGGCTGCAACTGGTGGCGAGTCCGGGGAGGTCGGGGATTTTATGGTATCTACACTCAGGTACGATGACGGCAACACATTGTCATTCTTCGCTGTCTGAAATCCATTCTGTCTTGTACCTTGCTAGCGGAGATTTTCGAATACCCGTTTCTCGCTATGAACGTGCAATGCGGGGAATGAAGCTACGTGGAGAGAAGACGGTCTGGTACAAGTCCATGTACGAAACCCCAGTTCAGAACCCTCCCGTATTACCCCAGATGCACCTCCACGATATATACCTGCATTGTTCCAGCGGCGGCGAGCGGCAGTTATGGTTGTGCACATCATCCGATCAATGGCCTTCCGTACAACGATGGATTCCTATTGAAAGCGGGCATCCTCATCCATACCTCGAGAAGTACATTCTCTCCATCAACGCGAAAGGTGAACCGTCCTGGGTCACCAAGGACACTGCGCAGACGTACCGTGGACGGCAGAAGCGCATTCAGCGCCGAGCGGATGGGGATACCGCCCCGGGGACCATGGAAACTCAGTAGATGTATACTATTCAGTGCTTGCTACTCTTTGAAACCAACTTGTGCAATCATTATGTGGTTCTGTGCTGTCGCTCGCAAACGTAGCGCCTACTGAAGTGCGGGGAAGGCGCAAGCAAGGATGCGCAGTTGGGGCGGCAAAAGGAGTGCCAATGTGCGCACATCGTTTGGGACAAACTCGGGACTCGAAATGAGTACTTCCGACACGGTATCAGAGGAGACTGTGTGTCCCGGTAGGATGGTCAGATTAATGACGCGTATTACAAAGACACACAATACTACAATCTTATGCATATAACCCCGCAAATACGCGGCGCGTAATCTCGTAGAATGTGGTCGAATCAAGTAGAGCGCGTCGGGCGATATTGCACATACTAGTGATGGAAAGAAGCTCGCTGGGGCGACGAGAGAGAGAGATCGAGAGAGATTGACACGGCGGACGGCGGGACAACTCAAGAGGAAAACCGTGCGCGCATGTCTCGGAGTCAACAGGTCAATCGGAACGCTGCTGCAGCTTTGAGCGCGAGAACCCGAGCTGGGTGGTTCGAGCGCCGCATGCGAAGAATCGCGTCGGAGAGGCTTTTCCTGTGGCCGTTGATTTCTTCTCCCGCCTGACGCATGACCGCAGCCCGCTTTGCGCCAGGCTTGTGACCCTGCGCCGTTGTCGCGCATGCCGACTTTCGGTCCTAATATACTGCCTGGTCTTCTTTGGACATCGGCTTCCGCTTTTGGCTGTCCGTGTGGGTCCACCACTTCTTCCAGAACTGGGTGCCACGCTTCGATAACGTCTAGATGCAGTGGCTTGGATGGCTATTTCAGTGACTAGTAGTCTGACTAGGTCTTGAGTCGCCACCAACACGCGCTTCCTCAGCTGCGTGCGGTGGCGCAAGTCGCGACGCGCATTTCCTCTCTCCCCACCACATGCACACCGTCTCTACTTGCCCTGCTGTGAGCAGTTTGAATTATCCCGCCTCGCCCATTCACTAAGATGACATTCTCGCCAGACGACGCACCAGGAGCGACGGCGGACGCTCGGCATCCTGCCCTCACGCTCTACCAGAACTTGGAGCGCAGACGATCGGGTGAACACCCACGACCTGAGAACGCCTTGAGGTGAGGGCTCCCGCCATCGGCGGAGCACCCGGACCATGGCGGCGAGAGGCTGCCCCTGCGGCCTCTCTGCCATCTGCCATCTCGGGCGGTACCAAGACTGCAAGACGGCGGCGGGCTACGGGAGACGTGAGACGTGAGACGGGCTGCAGGAGATGGGCGACGGGCGGAGGGCGACTTCGGACAGGTGTGTGTATTTTCAATGGATTTGCGAGCCATCGTTGACGTGTAGACTAGATCTTGAATCGGCCTAGGATGGGATTGGGGGCGGGCGGCACGTCGGCGCATCGACCGTTTGCCCATTCTGCGTTTCCTCGCGCGCCCTCAAACCTTCTCAAACACGCCCAAGACTTCCTCACGTGCCGTTGCCATCATCAAGTCCGTTCCGCGTTGTCCGTACGCTTGCTGCCGTGCGTCTGCTTTCGTTCAACGCCTGTTTCGTCTCCCTCACATCCAATGTCCCTGATAGTCCGTGCCCCGCCTTCACGACGCCTTCAAATGCATCAGGCACTTTTTCGAGTGACGATGGACGGCCACGTTCGCGATCTCGACGGAGCCGCGCCCTCGGTGTTGCCATGTACCCGAGGACAGTCGCCCTCGCCATGCACGTCTCTCGCACCCTCCCGATTCAACGACCTCTCCGCCTCGAGTCGCCTACTTGATACCCAGCATCATCGCGGCAGAGGTACAGATATGGACGTTCCATGCTCTCGGGCGTTACCCAGGCCCTTGCCCCGATTGCGCGAATTGGCTTGCGACTGCGACCCACGAACACGAACACGCACAGGATTCCCCGTCGACCACGATAAAATTCACTGCTGGGGTCGCGTTTCACCCGCCGACGCAATTCCCCTCCATCGTTAACCGCCTAGCTCTCACCTCGATCGGCATCCCTATTCGGCCGATTGGCATCCTCATTCCGTCGATTGGTATCTTCGCGCGGCCGATTAGCCGCCTCCTCGTTCGAACTAGATCCCCGAACCTTCCTCAAGCCCTGGGGTCCCTTCAAGACTCCGAACGTAGTCTCTCAGATGGCAAGGCGGGGGTGTTGGCCGTCCCAGACGACACCCTTCTCCTGTGCTCTATGCTCCCGCGCTCGTTCACACGGCGGAGGGCGGAGGGAGCGACGATTGGAAGTGCGCATAGACGGTGTGGAATGACAGAACAGGTTCGCTTCTTGCTCTGTCTTTGACTGCGAACGTTGACACGACCAATGCGTCGGGTCGCTGGACCTTTCGTCTAGCTCGCTGGACGAGGTGCGACGATTCTTCGCTATCGAGGCCGCAGACGTGCTCCGGGTGACCGTCTTGTCCTCCAAGAATTGTGTTGCACGTATGTACACGCCCTAATTCCCTGTTGAAGTACCGAGTCTGACCATCGCTCGGTAGGAACGAGGCGCAAGGTGCCACCGGCATCGTGATCGTCACGTTACCGGAGGAAGATCCGCATTCCTTTGTCCTTCAGCACATATATCAGCCATGCTGCCCGGCCCCGTCCATTCCATCTCCCACCTTTCCCCCCATCGCCCTCGAACCGTGTCCTCCCGGTCTCAACACCACCGTCCCTCCACTAATCAGCAGGTTCGTCAATCCATCAAGTATTCCGTGAACACAGCGACTCACAGTATTCATGACTCCAGCAGCATGAAGCTGTGGCACGTCGTAGCAGTTGTCTTGGCAGCTCTCTCCCCCTTGGTCCACATCCTCGTACCCTACATCCGACTGTGGTCGTTTCACCTCAAGCACCCCCAGAACCCCTACACAGACATTGTTCTCGCCTCGGCCAACAGTGCCCTTGTGACCACGTTGTGCTTCGTTGTTTTCCGTTGGCCCCAGTCCTTCTGCGGATCCTTGGTGTCCCTTCCCTCCCCACCCGTCGCCATGGTTGATCGCCACACCCAGCCGGTCTCTTCTTTGAGTGCTACACTCACAGAGTGTTGGCCTCCGCACGATGACCTTGATATCGCGACCTGCGAAGCTGATCTACTCAAATCGGTCGGACCGCCGTGGCCTCCGTCAGACGCATGGAAGCTGAAGTATCTGAATCGGCGGGCGTGCTCTTCTCTGGGTCGATCTTTGGATAACACTGCGTTCATCATTATCAGGTATGTACATAGCCATCTGGCTTCTGCGATATGACTCATTCGTCACAACACAGCACCGACCACATTTACGAGATCTACCTCTCAGGCCTCGACGTCATGAGAATGCTCGGGATGCCAGCTCTCGCCGGATTCAAATCTCACGTTAGGGCTGTCTTGGAGGATGATGCGCTCAAGTATCTCCGCATCGTGCACGACGAGACCGCCATCGCCAATGATGTGTTCAATGAGATCTATGTTTTCCTCACAACCGACTGCGATAGCACGGCCCCCACCAGCCGTTTCCCAGAGGTTCTCCACTCCGTCGAATCCATCGCTACGTGGCTCAACGAGTATGAGCTGGCTCTCCGGGTGCGCCTCGCGGAGGAAGAGGACGAGCGTCAGGAAAAGTGAGGCCGATAGGGATCGTCGCATGGCTTGGGATATCAGTAAGTTTGGTTTTCGTCGCTTGACGCGGAGCATGTTCAATAACATACATCTGTTCTCTCTGCGGACAGGGAGCTAGTGTGGGCATAGTGGGAGTCCGAGTCCACGACTCTCTGTTTGGTGCCCCGTCGTTACCGTCTCGGTCTCCAACCATTTTCCATCACCATCTCCGCGTCTTGTCTTTGCATTTCGTCCCCGTCTCTGCCGGGTGTTGGACGTTGTTGTGATACTTGAACTTTTCTCATTTCTCAGCAGTCATCGTTTCTCTCTAGTTGTCGAGTCGTCAAAGTACTATTCTATTGTGCCGTTTAATCGAAGACATGCATCATTGCCAACTTCCCATCTCTGTTGGAATTTTTTTGCCAGTGACAAGGGCACCGGATCGCGCGAGGCGCGAGTCGGCGATGGCGGATCCGGAGGCAACGTTCAAGCACGGGATGCGCACCTCCACGGGAGACGCCTGGCGGTGCTACCCTCCCGCTCCTCTCATCACTCTCTCTCTCTCTCTCTCTCATCATGCATCTCCGCAAGCCCGGCCCCACATACTCCGACATCCTTCAGCTTTTCAGCTTCGACTACCCACACTCTATGCCCATGGCCAATTCCCTCAGACGGCGCCCCGAGCGCGATGGCGGACGTCCGGCGTCCTGTCCTCACCTCCCGCCGGAGCTTGGAGCGCAGACGGCGCAGCGAACGCGGACGACCTGAGATCTTCCTGAGCTGAGGGGTCTCGCTGTCAGTGGAATCCTCGGACCATGGCGGCGAGAGGCTGCCCCTGCGGTCTCTCTGCCGTTTGCCAGCCCAGGCAGCATCAAGGTTGCAAGACGACGATGGGCTTTGAGCGGCAGGCGGCAGGCGAGGATGCGTGGCGAGCAATTTTTGGGTGCGTTGTTCTGCGGCTGCTATTCTGAACGGAAATTGATAGTTCAACCAGATTGCTAGGACTCCGTTGACTCTGCGATTCACATGTAGTCTCAAGGCTGCTCTCATACCCCGGTACTGTTTGAGGACGCGTGAGTGTATGTCCACTTGTCATGGCCAATGGCTGCAGGATTCTCGTTGGCACGAGGCGCAAGGCGCCGCCCGCACATCACCCCTGCGCGGAGCACGTACCTTTGTTCATGAACATGTATTGTTCATGCCTGCATCCCTACCCTCCTCCACTCTTGTTCCTCCATCCAAGCCACCCTTCTTTTTCCGCCACTTGAGTCGTACCTTCCAATGAGTCTCTCAGGTTGTTATCTATCATTTCCATTATTTCATGTTGCAGACTCCCCGGTCTTACAAGGGCATACAATGTAGGTGGATCGGCATCCTTTGCCTCTCAAAAGCGCCCCTCTGGACAACATTCCCAGGCAAGCATCAAAAGGCAGAAGCTCATAGTGTCACAAGTCCTTCGAGCGGAAGCTATCGGACGGGCTGCCGGGACCAGCGGGATGCCAGCCGGCCAGTTGAGGCAAATCCTGCAGGGGTCGTCTTCAGCAAGAGCCTCGGAAGAAGGTGAGGAAAGCCACTCCGAGTCACGGAATTCCTTTCTCATAACCGTCCCAGAAGCTCCATATGGCCCCCAATCGCATGGGAGCACCCACACACTGCCCAAAGGTTCTTCGTTGCCGGATATTGTATGTTCTTTATTCGTTTACAGCGGTGAAGGGGTTGTTCACCACATGCATCGTCCGGATTGGTGCGTTTCACGGATTCCAGGCAACGCCGACGTCAACGTCTGGAGGTCTATCGTTATGGATAACTGGGATGTTTGGTAGAACGCGGGATTCCGGTCAGCCTGATGCTGCCGATCTCTCTGCTGGGGCTCAGGGGACACCCGGTGCGTCGTCACAATCTATATACTCGTCTCTTACTCTCCGTTTAATCTGTGCGCTTCCAGAATCCGGAACCACCGAGGCGATTCATGTCCCCCTCGCAAGACAGTTGCACCGGCTGGCATGCGTGTCCCGCGTCGTCCATCTGAGTCGCCTGCAGCCCCACGGAACACTCAGACCTCCGTAACTCAGGGCACTACTGAAAGCGCCTCTTTGGCGGAACCATCGATGGACGTCGACGAGTCCGCGACACCGGGAGTAGCGGCCGGTACGTCGCAGCAACCTCGCCTTGACAAAGGGAAAGGGAGACAGGAAATCATTCAATCCAGCGACTCTGATGAGGTGCGTCCTTCCGTTATGTATCACGAATCGGTTCTCACGAAGCCCAGGCTCTACTCCCTGCGACAAAAGGAGACATTGCGAAGGTCGTGAGCTCTATGCGCGGATGTCAGTCAGAGGTACGACAGCTCCAGGCTACGGTGTTGGCCGTTTCGGAACGTGCATCAGGCTCCGTTCAATCCCGTTCTAGCCATGCCGGTGGTGTTGAGGCAGTCCGCCCCGCTGGCAAGCAACGAAAAGTCAAGCAACCGAGGGGGCACCGGGATGATAACATGTTAGCTCTTCAGGCAGGTCTTTCCGTGCAGGTTCTCGTCTGCTGCTAATGGATATCTCCCCATAGAAAGCCGTAAGACTACACGCTCTACGTCTCTTGCGTCGGCAAACGGGAGCTAGCAAATTTTTCATGTCAACAGTCGCGAGCGAGTTCCAAGTGAAAGCGTTCAGCCTGGAGAACAACGCGCCTAGTTGCACTGCCGAGGCCTTTCGACTGGATTTCGGCGGCACCATTCACTCGGCCTTCAATGTGTCGTCGACAGAGGTCTTTGTTGATTCGTTTCTTGCCAACGTGAATACGCATAAGTGCGAGTACAAAGATCGCGCCGCGATTGCGTCAGCGTTCCGCGTCTACTTTCGAACACTGCAAGTCCACTACGCCAACGTTGAGAAGGTAGAGGACCGCACGGACATCATACCCGGTACCGAGCAGCCTCCACCGTCGCGAGCGAGCCGGCGAGCGAAGGACCCTTGGGCGGCAACCAAGCCAGAGATGACATCGGAGGAGAAACGTCTTGCGCACAACGCGACTAACAGGAAGGAAACCGTGAGTGTGTACAACATGCTTGGAACCCGTGGCTAACTGAGCTTGGCAGAGGTTCCATAGACGCGACGACACCTGTGACGTCTACGACGAACTGAAGCCGTTCAGGAATTTGCTGCGGCGACTTGGTACCGCCGGTATGAGCTCAGACGAGGAGCAAGCATCAGACGGTCGTGCGCATCCTCCTGGTCGCCCCTACGGCATTCACGTCGTGCAATGGCGGAGTGCAAAGCTTACCGCAGTGCTACGTCTACTCGACGCTTTGGACCGGAAGGATCGTGAGAAGATCAACGCAGGGGGGTCGCAGATCAGAGGACGTTTTATGACAGACAAGATTGGCCGGACCCCTCCCGTGAAAGGTCTCCCGAGGTGGGCGTACGACGAGGCATGGCTTGCAGGACTTTCGAGTGGCGAGCGGCCAAGGCTGCGAATGACTGACGAACCGTTCGAGTTTGTCATCCCCCCGCATCTGGTTTTGTGAGTGGAGTTCATGGTAACAGTTCTATGATGCGTGCTGACGAGTCGCGCAGGGATGTTGTTGGATACACCGAGGTGGAGCACGATGGCAAGGTGTGCATATGACGGTGGGGGTGAAGGAACGAAGTCGGGCGGGTCGATAAACTTGTGGCGAGTGCGTAGAGGGCATGAAGCGTCGTCGAGAGCAAGTGCTGTTAGATAACAACATTTTTGAGACCATATGGGTGGGTTGTGTAGATGCGTGATGAATAGAGCGGGCCTGGGCAGAGCGCACGCGCTTCCGCAGCGTCCCGCCAGGGTGACAGCAGTGGCGGCAAGTGCGATGACGGCCAAGCCTCTCACTCCCGCCTCCATTCACCACGCCCTGTGCATACTGACATTTTCCCGCCCAGGTACTGACGCCACGCGACGCTTTGATATGATCTTCTGCGACGGCCAATCTGCCATTTTACAACTCGGGCTACACTGAGATGGCAAGACAATAGGGGAGACTGTGGGGGAGGAAGGCGGATGGCATACAGTTGCGTAATCCTCTGGACGCTCTTCTGTGTGAGTGTTGACCGTTCAAACGTTGACTGGCCAGCCAGATCGCCGGAGGACGGGATTGGCGCGGCGTCTGCGCATTCACCACTTCCTCAATCGCTATTCATTCGTGTGCCCTCAACCGCGTTCATGAAGGATCCCTTGCATGCCGCCAGTACCGTCAACAACGCTGGTCTCACATGCCCACCACTGCCCCTGTGCGTTTGCTCTCACTTCACGTTCTATCTCCCTTATCCTCAAACATGGGTGATAGTTCGTACTCTTCTCTGCAACGTTACCGAATTTCTTAATGTTTCCGCCAGCAAGGGTGGACGTCCACGTTCAAACGTGCGCGGTTCTACCGGCCGCGCCACTGCGTTTTCCTCTCGATGGAGCGCACGCATGGCACCAGCTTCAGCGTGCACCCGGAACATGGACGGCGCGGACTCGCAGCGTGCGTCGGAGCGCAGTGGTGTGTCTGTCGGAGATGAGTGGGCGGCGGGTACGTTGCTCACATTGCAGAATTGTCCCCCGTGCTCAAACTATGCCGCAGGGTCGTTGTCTCGGCTGGAGGGGGGAGGCGCCAGCTGTGGCACTCGGTGCGCAGTGGGAGAGTAGCACGTTTGGCAAGCTCCACGGAGGAGGTCTGGGCTAGTCTCCCCTAGGCAGCCCATTATATTCGCCGCACCCTTGATCGCATGTACGTCGATACTCACCCAGCCTGTCCAATGGTCTCATTCGTGGCTCGCCCAGTATTTGCGCCCAACGTTACCGCGCGCGTCATGCAGTAGATGCAACGATAGGCGGGAATAAGAAATCGGTCCGTGCTGATGTAGATCCCAGTCGATATATATCTCATAACCCGTGGGGCGAAACCGGGCCGCACACAGTGTGTGAGCCATCGACCGCGTACATGGACTTTAATCGAAAAGAACCTCTCCATACGAGGCTGAATATTGAACTGCGAGCCAGCGCAGATGGCCTGTACCAAGAAAACCTGATACGTGCGCTGGGTCTTTACACTACACCATACTAACAAACACCTCACTATGATAGATTGTGCCTCGCGGTCACCAAGATACGTTCAATTCTGTCTATTTCGAGCAACTATTTACTGAACCTACATCCTGCTCCTCCCGGTAGCACGCCGAGCGCAAGGACAGAAGTGAGGAAATGGGCTGCGTTGCTCGCTGCAGTAAGACAGTGCGAATGTGGAGACTAAGTACTATTGTAGACAGGAGTGGCCAAGGCTCTAGAACATGTGTATAGTATAGACCCTGTCATGGGTGCGGCGAGAATGAGTAAATGCGGAACGTAGAGTAATAGAATGAAATCACCCATGACAATGGCGCAACCCGGTTCGTCTTCCGCCCACCCGATTTGCCGTGATGCATTACCAGCGCAGGATTGCATAAAACCTCTCTCTCGGTCCCTGTGGCAACGCCAGCCCTGGGCGGCGACTGGGATGGCTTTGAGGGAGACGCGTCCGCGCCAAACCGCGGCCAGCTCGGGACCTTCGCGGCTAGGAGGGCGCGCACGGCGGGGGGCAGAGCGAATGAAGATCGGTGTAGAGAGGACGCTCGCCTATTACCCGCGCGTCTTGGAACGTCGTTCAAGTGAATATCGAGCGGGGGACGTGTTGGCGCGGCGGGAGACAGGAATGGCGCCGAGGCGAGATCTTGTCCAGATTTGCCGTTCGGATATGTCAGTATGGCCAGGTGGGGAATAAAATGGTACCTGAGGTCGGAAACTGAACCAGGTTTCGCACATATGGCGCGAAATATTGAGTGTCAATGGGGAAGTGCTCAGGTGGGGCACCATGTTCCATGCTGATATGGGTCTTGCCAAACCTGCACTTTGTCTTCTCTGGACATGGGATATGGCCGGGTGACACTGACGATGGCGGCGGCGACCAACTTTCCGAGCAGCGACGCACGCCGATTCCCGAACGCCTAGGCGAGGCGGGGTTCGAGACGGAATATGGGCGTCTAAGCGTGGGCCGCTCTCAAAGTCGGCGGATGATGCGTCCAGGAGATTATAAGGAGAAGATGGAGACAAGGATCGAAAGCGTCCAGCTAGGAATCAGGCGGGGGTGGGAGTTGCAATGGACGCTTGACGGGAAATAGTGCACAGACGAGGCAACGACAGGACATCGAGTCGGAGGCGGCGGGCTGGGCGCCTGGCGAGCGAAGTTGAAGCCGTCGACGAGTGAGCTCAAGTGGGCGTACGTACGCAACGCGCGCATTCACTTCTGCGGGATTGACAGCTGGACGCTTAGTTGGGTGACGTCAGGCGTCGAGACGCAGGCGGAAACCCCAACCCCACCCTGGGGTCTAGCTACGGATTGAAGTGTGATGTTACCCGCTGGGCGCCGATGCCAACCTCCTCCTCCTCCTCCTCCTCCTCCTCCTCCTCCTTAATGTCAGAGCTTATTCCTGAAGGAAAGCATTCCAAGAAGTGCTCACGGACTACTTTGAGCCGACCTTCTGGGATACAGTGATCATCCTTCCCTACGGCCTTCTCAGCCTCAACATTGCGCAACACCTGGACTTGAGCAACATATACGACCTTCAGCTTGTGAGTAGGCTCTCTAATATTTGCTGCGTTGTGTTTCCTCTTCTATCTGTGTGCGCACAGGGTTTTGCGGTCGCTTCGCCAGCGCGTTGATTCTTTTTTCGTCCCAGTCGTTGCGACTCCTGGATCTCGGTCAGCCGCTTCGAAAGCGACTTGGCTAGGATCTTAGGGCGAACGATGCGTCCTCCTGGTTGACCAGAAATGTTCCTATGGATTGATGAACATCTCACCGATGACCGCGCTTCGCCCTCCGCACTCGTGCGTGTCTTCTCGTGCGCAACTTCGCGCTACCGCTATATCTTTGTGATGGAAGGATCTTTTCCGAGCTGAACGCCCTCTCCACAGTCATGTCGATGGCTTCATGCCTTCGCGGTCACCTGCCCCTTCTACCGCAACCTCGCGTCCATGATGCTCCGCCGCTGTCGCGTGCTCCCGCCCTACGGCTTACAATGCCTCACGGACCAGCAAACAGCAACCCATCTACGCCTTTAACCAGGGTGCGCGATCAGAGGCGGCGTGGCTCACACAAGAGCCGAGGTCGGCGTCCACTATGGAGCTCAATTTTCCCGGCGCAAACCTGGTACAAGATCATCAGCGTGCCGCCGGATGAGAAAGTCGACTGGTTCTCACCGATTGCTTCAAGCACAGCCCCTGCGTAACGAAGAGCGGAAAGGTCGTGTGCTGGGACGTGTACCGGGACATTTTTCTGGTGGAGCGGAATCCGAAGGAGCGCTGGGAGCTGTGGAAGTGCCGGGTTTCGACGTCCGAACGGTGTTCTTTATCATGGCCAAGATCATCTCACGAAAGTGCGTAATCCGCTCTGTTTGTGCGGTTGCGCGAGTCACACGCTTCAGCAGGTTGGACGACGGGCTGATGGAGTTCGTCTTGATAGGGCTTCACTTTCCAGAAAGCGGCGAGCCTCGGTTCGTCAGCTGGCCACCTTCAAGCCGAGCATGGTCATGAACATCTTCCTGCTTAACTCATCATCGCGTCTGCTAGTCGTCTGCGTGTACGTCTCAAGCTCCAACACCATCGGTCTGCGCACACTTCTGTACTGGGACATCGGGGAATACGTCTTCACGAACGCAGGCATTGATTGGGTAAGTCCTTCCTGTACTTCTAGGGAGATTGTTGTTCATCTGCGTGGCAGTCAATATCTTCCGCTTGGTCGTGCAATCTCTACAAGGAATATATTTTCGTCCACTGTGAAGAGTCCGACGTCACGCACCGGCGCATCTATCCCCTCTCCCTCCTCCCACGATATGTGCGGCCATAAGCGTGCGTAACAGGGTTCATCCCTAGCTTCTCTGAGCGCGCCACTCTCATGGCCACGCGTTCGTCTTCCTTCCTCGGTCTCGGTTTCGACTGTAGAGCCGTGAGCCGCCCAACGGTTCCTGCCTGGAGACCTACAAGTCACAACTCCGACTATGAAGAGAATGGTGGAGACGAGGATGGGGAGCGAATGCACACGAGGGCGGAGACCAGACGACAGGAGACGACGCGGACGACGGACCGGATCCGAACCCATTTCCCTATTTCCTCTACTCAATATCCAAAAAGTGCACATTTCGTTCGACAGTGGTGGCTGACGCTCACGTCGGTCCCGAACCTCAGCCGCACCGTCCTCCTGTTCGCCGACCACGAGCCTGAAACTTCACAGGACACGCTTCGTTCTCGCCCGACGCTACTTCGTCCCCCTCGTGAAGCCAAAAGAGGTTGAAGACGCGCCAGAAGAGGCCACGAAGGTGGTCGCGGACGCTGGCGCCATTCCTCCTCCGCGTCCCCGACGCCCTCTACATTCTCCCGTCCGTTGTGCCGATGTCGCTAGTGCGTGGAGCCGAGTTGTCGATCATGCGCCTGTGGTACGTCGTCCGCGTGCTCGACGAGGCTGACAAGGACATCGAACCCGACGGCGCGCAGGAGCGCGAGAGGCCGCTCATGGTGCAGTATGGATCGGGTTTGCGTTCCCGCTGGATTTTTCCCGGGACGAGAAGCGACTCCATTTCGTCGCCTTCCCTTCGAGCCTTTGGCGCCGATTCTCACACGATGGCGCATGGGCGTGGAGGCGGACGCTCGAGGGCGTGGACGATCCCGCTCCACATTTTGTGGTGATTCGACTGTTAATTTTTTTTCTCTTCTGGTAGGTACATCTGCACGCTGGGCTCCGCATGTTCCAACTCTCTTATTTAATCGCTATGCAATTTGTTCCCGCTACTTAACCTGTGAGCTACCCACGTTTCGACTTCGATCCCGCCTGGGCACGTGTGCAAACCTTGGAAACCCCCTCGGTGTGCTTGTCGTGCTCGCCTGCTTCGACTTCCTTCGTGTCTTCCCCGTGTGCCTGTGTGTCAACGTCCTCTTCAATGCCGTATTTGGGAAGATTGTCTCTCAGCGTTCGAAAGTGCCGATAGAATTTCTCCACGATGAGGTCCTCATCCTGGGCGCTGCGTTCGTGGCTCTGTAGGAAGCTCTGCGCGAACACGCGAATCGCCGACTTGTTGAATGAGTGCCCAGGGGGCGCGTCGAAGGACACCTTGAATGTGTCGGGGGTACAGCACGGCTTCCCAGCTTTCTCATCGAAGGCATCTGCCTCAGCCAGGGTGGCAAGCTTGGACCGGCGAAACGGTGATCGGGCGGTTTTACGGCCAAAGAGACGTAAGGCATGCGTCTGAACCTGTTTCTGTCTAATCATGAGTTCCTCGTTACATCGATGCTACAAAATGACTCACAGCTATCGGTTCGACCTTGACCGCCCCCTGCTTCTTCGATTTCTTCTTCGACTTTGACTTCTGGAACGGTGATTTCTCTTGCGGAGAAATTATGTCACTGGTCCCGATATCTTTCTCGAGCGGGTGTTGATGGACCGTCTGATAGGCGATTAGCATTGCTCGTGTACGTGCCTGAACCTCTCACCTGAACGCGCTTTATGTTAGGAGTACCGAGGTTGATCCCATCTTCGACCTTGGGTCCTGGAGACCCGGATATCGCGTCACCCTGATCCGTAGAAATTGGTGAACCATTCTCGGATGTGCTTCCGCGCTGCAGAGTGTCAGTACAACAAAGGAGAGCATCAGAGGAGGTCACTTGCAACAGGATTCAAAAGGTCTTCATCTGCGCGATCACAATGGTCATCTAACATCGTGTTCGCCATCTTGGGTGGGGTTTTGAGGGCGGATTTCGACGAGATAGAGTAAAACGCCAAAGGAGCTTCATCCTGCGGAGGAGACGTGTTTGAAACCTCGCGCGGTTGCGACATTTGTTCTGGTACTGGATTTTGTGCTGGAAAGTCGAAGTCGCTGAGCAGAGAGTCGGCGTCATTGCAATCAGAGTCGTTGAAACCTTCCGTATCGGACTGGATACGGGGCGAGTCCATAGAGACATGAAGCGAGTCAGATTCTTCACAGGGAGAATCCGCCGACGCTGGGGCTTTGTGTGCTTCTAGCAGTCGTCGGACATCTTCCCGTGTGAGTATATCGCCGCGGCTGCTCTTAGCCAGCCAAGCCTTGAGGGCCGTCTCGAGGTCGGCGCGTTGGTGCATCACATTTTTGTTGGTGATTCTCTCGCTTGTTTCCTTCCTAACCATGGCTGGAATTGGGGACTGTGGGGGATCCTAGTATATTTCAGTGGCAAAGCCAGGCGAAGGAGCCTGCAGGAAACCACCAACATCTGAGGGCCAACCTCCAGGCATCCGTTGTTCGCCACTGGCCCCTTGACTGCTGGAATGTGCATATAAGACGGTGAGAATGTTCGGCCATGGAATAGCATCTTCATCGTCCTTTGTTCTCGCGAGCAGTTGCCAGAATGCCACCTCAACATCCGTGTTCGCCGAATCGGGGGAGTTCTGCATCTCCAGCACGTCACTTAGGAGAACACTTGTGCAGAGAATTTAGTCTTAGCTTTGGAACGCAAATTTGGTTGCTGCTTACCGGGAACGACTAGATACACGGAAGCGCAGATGCATTGTACTACGCCCACCTCAAGTCGGGTATGGGTTGCGTGCGAAAACGCACGTGCCAGGCTTGATGCCAGTGCCTCCGATAGCACTATTGGAACATTAATTACAATATGCCGCATCTTCCCACTTCACCCGCCCGCTATGCATGCCTGCAGCACTCTTGGACGGTGTGCCAGGGGCGATGGCGGACATTCGTCGCCCGGTCCTGGCCTCCGGAGCGCAAATGGTGGCAGTGGCAGGTGCAGAGGCGTCTCCTTGAACTCAGGCAACGTTCATTTGTGGATGCGAGATGCCTCCGGATCATGGCAGCTAGAGGCAGCTCTTGCGACCTCTCCGCCACTTCCCAGCTCTGGCTATGTCAAGCCCGCAAGATGGCAGTGGGCGAGGATACCGAGAAAGGGCGGAGAGTGAGGACTAGTGAGGGCCAGACGACAAACAGGTGCGCCATTGCCCAGATAACGAGCAAGCGAGCGTTGACGACAGTCTAGGTCCTGAGACCCCCACAGACTGGACGTCTGGCGAGGATGAGATCAGCGCGGCATCGAAGCACCGACGGGCCGCCTGCTCGCCCTATATCAACTTCGGTGCGCCGTCAAGCTTTCTCTTGCTTATCATCAGTATCAGCGGCCCTGGCGGATTCGTGTGGTCTATGCATGCCCATAGCTGCCCGGGCCCCGCCGTGAGTCTGCTCTTCATCATATCCGCTCCGTCTCTCTCATACCCGATTATCCACATCGATTCGCACCCCTGCTCCACGAAGTCTACAGGTCTCCCGCCGCTTTGCAGACCCCTGTGGTAGCTCTTGTCCACGCCGCCTCCGAACCCGTCGAAGCCGAATCTGCGGCTCAAGCGCGAGTCCACGACGCTGAGACCAACACTCGCAATGCCCCTGCATACGACCACTCCCTCATGCGCACGCCCGAAGACCTGAACTCCAAGCATCAACAACTGGTCATTGAGCACCAGCGGGTCGCTGCGCCGCTGCAGATGCGCTCCGACGAGGAACGATACAACAAGGGTGCGCGGTATTTGCTTGCACGTGTATGCAAGACGCTGACGTAGTCTTCCCAGTCATCACGTAGTGCGTACTCATGCGTGACCTCACGTTCTTCGAGGCGGGTGGCCAAATGAAAGGCGGCGAGAAGGGCGTTACGCTGTCCAGCGGCCGGAGGCCTCGCCGTCTATTCGAAGGCCGACGTTGTCCTCCTCGGCGACGTTCTCGTAGCACTGGACGCGCACACGGCACGCTGGATCGTCGACAACTGGCCGAAGAGTGATCAAGGACGCACGGTCTTGCTTGTGGTCAGTGCCCGTTATTATCAACATGTGCGCATCGCTGAGATATGAGATATAGACTCACAACATGGCCATGGCGAGCCCTATCGCTGACTTCATTGTGTCATTTGGTAACGACGGCCGCGTCTTCAATCAGGGATCATTCTCGAAGATGATTGCGAAGGACGACACGCCTCATCGGAGGGCAGCGCGCAGGAAGACCATTGCCCTCATCATGCGTGCTCCCCACATTCTCCCCGATTCACCGACCCCGTTCGTCCACCTCGAGAACACTTCCGAGCCCACCAGGACCTCTCCCTGCGTGCGTCGATCGCATAAACGACTATTCCGGGCCGATGTCACTACAGAATATCCCATTTCCTATCGGGCGCTACTTCTGCCCTCGTTCCCGATTGTGGAGACTATTATCTGGAAAGTCCTCGGCATGCCCCCTCCCCTTCCACTTGTTCCCTAGTCCTCCTGGTGTCCTTTCTTCTTGTCCCGACTGGCGTCTTCTTCATCCCGATTGACATAATCCTCGTCCCGATTGGCGTCTTCCTCGTC